>NC_034412.1:13410762-13710762 GCF_002078875.1 Numida meleagris
CAGAAGCAAGGCAGAGTACCCCAAAAGGGCCACGTATACAGGAGATAAGGACTGCATAAAAAAAGGGCTCAAACCCCGTTTAGACTGCGAGCCGTTGGCGGAGCACTGACTCCCCAGCTGCCCAGCACTATTTTGCTCACTTTGCCGCTTGCTTAGTTGAATAAACTCTGTGTTGCAAATTGAGACTGATCTCATTTGTTGCGGGACTTTTATAACAGTGATAACAGCAAGGGAAGCAACTCTGCTCCCTGCCACCCTGCAGTGTCACCTTTGCCCACTCTTGCAAACCAGAGTCATGGATCAGGCTGTGAGAGGTGCTGCTTGCCCTGCACAGCAGAAGAGCCAGCACTGAGGGCAGTGGGGGCATTTCTGACCTGCCCCATCTGCCTGCTGATGTACAGGCCCCTGGGGGTAGTCTCTGCACTTTGAAAGTCCCCCTGGGTCTTTTACAGGCTTAGGAGATAGGTGGAAACAAGGTCTCCTTAATGCTGTAGGCTTGCCTGGTAAGATTACATCCTTCCTGGCAAGAAATCAGATATTGCTAAGGTCCTAGTAAGATTCGATTATTGGTTGGTAAAGATTAGAAAGAGTTTTCATGCAATGGGCGATGTCAGTCCCTGCTACGAGCCACAGTTCTCCCAGCTGTGCAGAGCACAAGGGCCTCATGGCTCACAGCAGACGAGGTGCCTGCACCCGCCTGTGTCCTGCCTCTGCCCGGGGGCTGTGTGCAGTGCTCCCTGCAGCCCCATACAGCATTTCCTCAGGCAGAGTGTGTGGGCGTTCAGTGGCAGAGCAGCTGCAAGAGCACTACAGCAGCGAGGTCTGTGGCTTTCTGTACAGATATGACTATTGTTGCAAAACATCTAATTTTACATGCACAAAACGTTTTTGCCTGTACTTAAAACTGACAGTTGTGGTGCGTATGAATGTGAACACTGGTTTTTAAAAGTAATTTTTGCTAATGTGGTCATCATTTCAAAATTCCATCTCGATGTATCATCAGAGTGATACACGCAACACCATCAGCCAGCATACCACGTTTCAAAGCAAATTATACAATGATGCGAGCGTGAAAGCTAAGCCATGCTTTATTAAAAGCCAGCTTTTATCTGAGAGAGGTTTTTCTCACTAACGGCAGAGAATGTTTGCACTGAATAAAAATAATGGTGCCTCTGAAAGTTATCTGGGCAAATTAATACTGCCAGCTTCTAGGAAGCTGTATGAGGAATTTTTTGTTTCATGTTTCTCCTCGCTAAGCTCTAATACCATTTTGTCCCACTTTGTGTTCATGCTTCTGCAATGCTTATGATTTGACCACTGAGGGCTAATCTGGTGCATAATGTATAAAGTAAAAATATTTTCATGTTATCCATTTTTATCCTAATTTAAATTCTAAAATAGCTGTTGGGCTGGCTAAATGATGGTTTACTGGCATTTCTTAACTTGTCACATGCAAGTTGGAACTCTCTATTTGTTACCCTAGACTGCTAATGCAACTGTTTGTAGTATTTTAATCACAGATTACTTCTTCCAGGAGCCATAAAGAAGCAAATATGTAGTATATGCATGCTGCCTTTAAATATAGGGGAGGTATGGCACTGAAGATGAATGATAGGAACATAATTATTTTATGCAACAAACTGATCAAAGGGAAGTTTCTGGTAAAATATCAGTTGATACAAAATTGTGCTGAGCTAAAAAAAAAATCAGCACATTTGTGAAGTCTACTGAGAGCCGATTTAAAATGTGAATTAATCTAGTACTGGCAATCATAAAAACTAAAACTAGAGAGCAGAAGAAGGAGGCTGTATCAGCATGTCAGGGCAGTAAGAAGATTAATTTTTTTTCTTCATTGTTGGATTATAAAAGTAAAACCTAGTAGTCAGCTGACTGAGTGAATGGTAAGATATTATCATTAGAAGTAATGATGGCATGAAATCCTATCACCCATTTTTGCACATCTTTCTAGTTGGGAGTATAAGTATTCAAATTTTGAAAAAAAAAAACCCGAAATATTTCTCAAAACAAAGCTACTCTATTTTTTTCCTCATCCAGTGGATACATAAATGGTTACTAATGAGGAAAAAACAAAGACTTGAAAGCATGACTTTGTCTGCAAGTCCTGGGGAATGTTATGCTATGTATTATGTATTTATTTAGGAGAATTGGAATACTTTCAAAAGCAGAGACCTATGACTTTGCTAATACTACTAATTAAAACTTCCTGTCAGGAAGCATCTCAAAACTAATTTAGAAGGACATCTAGGACTTGCTAGCACCATGCCTGCCTGTGTCACTGTGCCAGGATCGGCACTTGCTGGTGGCAATGTGATCTTGTACTTGTTTAGCAAGGGCTGCAGTGTGCAACACCCATCAGCACCGCCATTTTCTCTCTTTCTACCTGTCTTGACCTGTACAAATTAACAACAGATATCCTAGTATCAAATTAAAAAAAAAAAAATCCCATTTTATGACTTCCTGATGTTAATGAGTAAATGAGGTGAAGAGGGAAATTTTATAATTTTTAATTAATTACACTTAATAACTTCAATAAGACTTTCCAGGTATTTATTTGCTGCAGTGAAATAACCATCTTGTTTCAGCAATTTGTTTGCATTACTTTCCTCTGATAACACCGGAGGTGCTTATTTTTATGAGAAAGTAAAGTAAATGGGCTAATAGAAGCTGAGATCAAGTTCTGTATTCCTTAAAGGCCTCAGTTATATGTCCCCTGCAATGCCCGTGCGAAGTACATGTGTGTGGAGCTCAGCAGCCTCCCATTTCCTTGCTCTGAGGCCCAGTAAATTGCTGAACCCACCACTGTCACGGAATCGTAGGATATCCCAGGTTGGAAGGGACACACAAAGTTCCAACTGCTGACTCCACACAAGACCACCCGAAACTGAATACATATTTCTGACAATGTTGTCCAAATACTACCTGAACTCTGTCAGGCTTGGGCTGACCATGACCATTGCCGTGTGGCACAGTGATCCTTTCCACAGACGCCCACACCCTGCTATTCATTTTTGAAGTCATGAGGATCTGATGGCCTAAAAGCACTGAGTTTGCAGTTTCCCGTTCTGAATCAGTCTCCTGACTGCTTTTTTTAAAACTATACTACGTGGAATATCTTTCAGCTTGATATGACCATTTCATTAAATCATTATCTTTTACTGCTTGTATTAACTTCCCATTTATTTATTTTAAAGAGGGAGCAAAATGTAAGTAATTCATTTTTCTAAGGGGAAAAAATAGTTATAAGACAGGAAGAAGGATTTTGGACTTGTGTAAAACTGAAAAAAAAGGAACACTTTGTTACTCCTGACCCTTTAGTGAGGAACTTCAGAAAGAAAAAAAAAATCATGACTTTTTGTGCGCAGGGTGTTTATGTGCTTAACAGTATTCGGCTTCATAAGCTGCAATAGAAACTTCTTTTGGTAGGTCTTTCATCTCTATAAACAGCTTACTGCAGCCATCATGGTTAATTTGATTAGTAGCACTCAGACGTAAAACCAGTGAAATAGCAGCTTAAAAGCACTTTTGCAGCTAGCAACTATATTGGGAATTCTAATCTTTGTCGGAGCTGCACAGGAGGACATCTACTTCTCACATTTCTGAATGTTTCTAAACTATTTTGAACACTTCTGTGCTGCAGGAATGACATACAAAGGGTGAGAAAGATTATCACCTGACAAAGCTTTCTTGAATTAGGTCACTGGAGGCTCCTTCATTTAACAGTTGTTCTTTTTCTTATGTGCTAAAATCAGGCTTTCTGTCTCCACTCTTGCATAAGACAGGGCGGTATTTCTTGATGTGTGAACCCAGCATGTGTGACTGTGGTGTGGGAGAAGGAAAGGCAATACCTTTCTCAAATGCCCTCTAAAGGAAGGAGATCTGTATTTCTTATATCATTTAGATTCTACATATATTACAGCAGCAGCATGGCACAATGTTGTGAATTGTCTTCTCAAAGTACCAATGCCCATTATAGGTAGCATGCATTTGTTCCTTAAGTTGGGTAACATAGCAGATTTGCCTGCAGAATTGATGAAATGCCCAGATTTTTGAATTCCTATAGATTTGTAAATTGAAAATATGAAATGCAAACTGTTGTAGTAGTAAAGAAAGTGAGAGAAGAGGCAGGTTTTTACAGCTAATTAGGGGAGGCTTTTGGTACACAAGGACATTGGCATCAATTTTATGTTTGACACGTAGGTGGCAAAAGCAAATGCTGGTACATGGGAAAGGATATATTTCCTTTCTCTTCTCTGTTATGGAGGCATGGTTATAAAATTAAATTTAAAGGCTGTACCTCATTGTACTTTGCTACAGGAAAACTGAATGGAATTAGCTCTTACCATAAAATCTCCATTTTCATCAAATAATAGCGTAGTTTTAATAATCACTGGTTAGTGTGTCTGCTAAAATGATCAATAGTGAAACAGTTAAAGTGAAAGTATTTAAGCACTGCCACTTGATTTTACAGTTAAGACCTGCTGAGATACATTCAAACTGCTAGCATGAGCTGCATTCAAAAATTAAAATATACATATATTTAAATCAAAGTTTAACTTCATTGACTTGACAAATATTAGTAAAGAGAAAACTAACCAGCAGTTGATATGATGGAACAATCATGTCATCCATATGAAATGAGAATTACATATGCTGCATGGGATACCTCTTGATCCAAATAGATTTAATATACAAAGAGATGTCTTCCAGGAGCCATGTGTATCTGGGAATGATTACATGCTATGGCATTATAGAAGCCATATCTGATCAGTAATTTTGATCTGAAATTTCTCTGTTGTTTTTATGCAGTATGTCCTTTCCTTGAGTATCTAGAATTGACTTTCTAATGTTATGCGTTTAATTACTGACCTATTCGTACTTCTGTCAGCCTCGTGCCACAACAAGCATACTACTTTCCTTTCAATTTAATGTTAACTAAATCAGATAAAACAGTCAAAAGTTATGGCAAGCTTTCTTCTGATAGCATGTATGGTAGACAATATCGTTGTACAAAATGGTCATTTCAGCCTTCTTTTTGTAAGCACGTGCTGCTAGTGAAAGAAGGAATCTTGTCCTTGAGAGCTGGCTTTTCCCAACCAAAAAATTCATAATTTGGATCAATCTATTTTGTCTGAATATATTCAGAATACTTTAAATACATTCTTGGTATATACGAAAAATGTTTTGGCTATGTTTGTCTATTTATTTTAGATAAACAGGAGCTTAGAAAATTCCATCTGATTCACATGCAGTGTGCTAGCAGCAGTCAGGTGACACTACAAAACCAGAGCTTCTTTAAACAAAATATTCAAACTCTCAGATCAACTGCACTCTGTTGTCTGACTAGCAACAGCTTTAGCCTTCTCACCATTCTCTGGGAAAGCAGGAGAGTCTGAATGGATGAAAAATGGAGATCAGGTAAATAATAGTGGGACAGGGCTGTCAGAACTGGCCATGTCTTTTGAGGAGTGCCTGACTCTATTGAAATGTATGTGGAATTACACTGGTATATTATATAGTACTGAAACAAATCATTCAGTCCTAGAATCAATTTGTGGTTAAACAAAGACAGATTGTTGCATTATACTGGCCAATAATGACTACTCTATATATTTGGATTTTGCTACGCAGCTCAGTTTCAGGGGCCTGAGCAAATGACAGTGAAGCAATGTAAAATTGGATGGCTCAAAGGACTGCTTAATAGGATACAGAGCGTCTTATCTCCAAATAGTATGTGTGGGTTTAATAGGACCCAAATGTTGTGACAAACACTTATGCAGACACCAGAGCAAAGTGTCCTGATTTTTTTTAAGGAGCTACATACTCCAGTCCTACTGATGTTGATGGAACAGCAGAAGTCTCAGTTTCTTATAAATGACTTGCAGTTGCACTGAAAGATCTAATTTAGACTGTCTGGTTTTCAACTCACAGCCTTGTAGAACTCTATCATAAGACGATTTATATTTAAGACAGTGCTACCATTGCCAAGATCCCCTTAGTACCAAGAGGAATCTTGATCTATTTGGAAATCCCAGAGCTAGTTCTTCTTGTTGCTCATCAGCTGCTGATTACAGAAGTGGGCATGGTGTGGAAGGGACAGACTGTGACTTCTAACTCTCAGACTCACTGCCAGCATGAGAGGAAAGGTTAAATTTCAGAAGTCTGTAAGATGCAGCTTGCCTTTTTGCTCATACCAGGGATTCTTGGGGTCCTTGTAGACGGACAAAGTACAGTGTTGCCAGCATCCATACTTAGTAGAACAAGAGACGGTTTCTCTCCAGGATTCTTAGTCTTAGTCCTTTGTGGGTACTGACCACAGAAAAGTTAAGAGGAAAAGGAAATAAAATGTTTACCATGAACCTCAATAACAAGCTTGGGTGAATGCTGCTGCTGCTGCTGAAGAGAGATGCCATCAGACACCAGTTTTTCAAGACTTCAAAAGCTCTTTCATTAGATCACTGAAAAATTGCTGTATTGAAATATACCTGGCTCTGCTTACATAATATATCTACCTATCATAATTATGTATTGTAAAATTCAGGTTTGGCAGGTTCAGCATACTGCAAGTACATTCCTGCTTGCAAGTACATTGTGTGTTCAAAAAGTTACAAGTACAGAGAAAGAAGAACACAAAAATCTTCTTGAGAGAGTTTGGAGGATTTCATGGTTATTCTGTAAATACTGCAGAAGAGACTGATTCCCTGTCTTAAGCTGCCTACAGAGCTCATTCTCGGAAAAAAATAGTGGTACTTTAAAACTAAGTCCTAGGGCGGCACAAGCCAGCAAATTCAGGCAGCAAGCCCATCTAAGAAAGGAATTTTTTCTAATCACAGAAAGCCTGAAGATAATCCTGTGAGTATGAAAAAAAACGCTTTTTCCCTTTGCATTTATATCATGTGGAAAACCATCCTACTGAGGAGTCAAAAAAAAAAAAAATCTGACACCAATCTCTCGATCTCTCTCCCACAGACCAAGAATGGTATCCATTCCTTACTTCACCCAAGACCTCTTTCTGCAATGTTTAATGGAATCTATTGCAGTGTATTTCAATAAAAACTTATAGAAAAGCACTTGCTTCCATATTTTTCTGCTTTACAATTGAACAAAAAGCCTTTCAAAATTTTTCTCTATGCTCGTATATAAGTACTGTCTTATATGTATGTACATGCGTGCACTCATATAACAACTGCTCCCTATGTTGCACTCACAGTGTGTTGACCTGCTTCCCATTTATGAATGATGGGATTTCTGCACACAATGGGGTAAAATATGAGATTTTCTGTCATCCTGCAGAGCAGTTTTTATGAAAGGTGCTGTTTCTCAAATTGCAGTCAAAGTTTGGGAACTGCAGAAACTTTGAAGAGCTGGTAAATACCCATTTCTTGAGCAGAAATCTTTATCTTTCTGATATCTCATTTTAGTTTTTTCTGCTTCTTACAGAATGTGTCTCTGTCCCGTTTGGGTTCTATAGTTCCTAAATTGTTGCTTCTATCTGTATCTACAGTTATGCATCACAGTGGTGTCTGATTTGCAGGGAAAAAGCAGTGGCTGTGGTTTTACTTCTATTTATTTTTTTTTAAAGCAAACAATTTCCCTACTCTTACTGATTCAATCTGGGAATATGTAAATATGAGTCTAAGAAGCTTAAAGAACCTATAGGATACCTATATGAGGAGAAACTGTAGTAGCATGTATCTACGGAAATGCATGTTATCATATGCTGACCAACAACAATTTTTCAATGAAAAATGAAAGAATTTGGTTTTCCAAATTGGTTTACCGCTCCTGTAAGAGCAATGGTAAACTGGCTTTGTCTTCTGTGCATGCAGCCTTGAACATCAGTAGTCTGCAGAGGCCAGCACGCAACACCCCGAGGCACGTAGGCTGATTTTGATGATAATCTGAGGAGTGCCCTATTTAATTTACCTATTCAGTAGCAGCAGTTAGGGAGTCAAACCCAGATGAAAGTGTAATTCAGTGCTGCTTTTTTTCTGCCTTTAGAGAAAGCTGAAACAATATCCACCTGTTGCAGAGCATACTTGAACATTTTCAGTTATTATTTCTGCTCCATTTAAGGGGCTAATACCATGCTTGAGGGAAAGTATTAATCATGCACCAAGTAATACTGGAATTTGGTTAGTAGCAGGTTAGTTCTTGTTCATAGCAGATGCTCTTTGTAGCAGGGAGGCTTGGGAGGTGAATTCACAGTTAACAGAGCACTCCTGTTGCTGCAATTGTTCTTTTTTATCTTTCTCCCTAGTCAATCTGTATTACAGTCATGCAGGAGTACAGCGTGACTAACACACTTCTAAGAGAATTCTTTCTCCTTTCTGGAGCTCAGCGTGTGGAGCAGTGGCTGGCATTGTGGTGAGGGCCTTCCCCTGCACTCTGGGTGCCAGATCCCATCAGTGCCCTCCTGTGCCCTGTGGGAATCAGCATGCCACAGCCAATATGAAGGGCACCACGCAGAGCTAAGAGCTTTGCACATCCTGCTTTCCTCCTCTTTTCTGCTAAAACAGAATGTAACCAAAGTATTATTTCATTTATATAGTGCTGTCCGCAGTCTTGGCACTTCTAGCAAATGGGTACCAAAAGGAACGCTGGAAGTGATGCATTTATGCACAAGATGGATTTCCCATGGAAGTCATTGGGTAACTTCCCTCAGTTGCAGCAGGCTGAGAGAGCTGCTGTCACCAGCTCATTTCCTCTGCAATGACCCTACTCTTTCCCAGGTTGTGCCTGTTTTTATGCCCAACTTTCACAGTAATTTTTATTGTTTTTGTGTACTTTGTGTAGCAGTTAGCGGAGAAGTTTTTGTTTACGTAGTGTAAGACTTAGAAGGCATTGTGGTGTTTATCATCCATGACGCTCATTTCACATCTCATCTGTTACTCAAGGGAAATGTGAAAATAATTATATTTTTCTAGCTTATAAAATGGCTTTCAACCAACAGGAATGGCTGAGGCTATCTTCAGTCTTCTGTGTCAGTGTCATTTAACACCCAAACACTGGAAACACTTTCCTATTCTCATGGCTTTACAAGTGGCAAAGCTACAAAACTACTGCAGCTCACAAAGCCACTATATTCTCAATAGCAGTGTCATGGTTTGGGGTTGTTTCTTTTTTGCTTGTTTTTTAAACTATTGTTTTTATTTTAATATGGTATCCATGGGCTAGCTCAGTATTTTTGGATTGCCAGCCCCGCAAAATCACAATTGGCCAAATTTTGTTACACTGAGTAAAGTTCTGACTGCTGTACCTTGTTCACTGAGCAACAGCGCTGGGGTTGTTACCTGATCTCTAGTGAGTAAAGATATTTGACTGGAAGCTAATTATATTTCTTTTATTTCGCACTAGAAAAGACAAATTTTTGGAAGGAAGGGAAAAGACAAGACTGTACTGTCCCCTATAGAGGATAGTGTCAAATTGCAGCCAACATGCTGTTTAAAGATTCAGAAGGTAAATGAATTCATGCTACAAATCTCATAAGAGAGGCACTGCCATGTCAAAGCAGAGTCTAAGAATGGCAAAGTTAGGAAGTGTGTAATTTCCTAAGGAGTATTCATAACTTTCTTTGAAATGAGACAAAGACTTAGGATTTATTTATTTATTTATTTAGGATCTTCTTGAGAGCAGAATGTGTTTTAATTTTGACATAACTTCCATTGTGAATGCAGTCATTATAACCCTCTCAATTACAACTCTAGAAATGATTAGTTCCTTAGGGCAACGCTTTGATGAAGTTTGCACTGTAGTTGAAAAGTCTTAGGATAGTTCTCTGTTGAAAATTATAAGCTTCAGATTACGTATCTGGTGCAAATGTCATAATGAATATTAGGACGACCAATTTGGTTGCATACCTAAATACATTTTAACCAGTGAGCTTCAGGCTTGCCTTTATGTCTTTAGATATCTATTATACATCAAAGGGACACGAGAGTTGTGCTATGAACCAAGAATATTCACAATTACAGAAAATAAATGATGTCTACTCAACAAAATCACAGTGCAACTGATTAGAAATTAATTAAGGAATTCACTGTGAAATCCTTATAAAGACAAAACTCCCAAATTCACTGACCCAAGCTCACTGCTAGCCTAGAAGAGTAGCTTCTTGAAAGCTGAATTTATCTCAAGATTTAGATGTTAGAAGACAGCGTGAGTTTTACATGAGCAGGGATTACAGAATAAGACACTAAAATTGAGCAGGAGATATTTCTTCTCTCATTTTGGGAGTAATCTTCAGTAGTCATACTTTTTAAAGTTGAAGAAAAGACAAAGTCAGATTTTTTTGTTACAATACTAATAGGATAAAGTAGGATGCAAAAGTCATTAAGGGTTTGGGTTAATCAAGATTTCTGTCATTTATAGACAAGTTAGGCAATTACCATAAATTCAGTATAATGGGAGAGAGATCTCTTCAGATTTAAGTGAGCTATGCTCAGTGACTTTCTGGGAACATCATCCAATGAATCAAGGTCCAAATTCAGTTCACTGTAAGTATGTATCCATGTAACTATGTGAATCATGGTCAAATTGTATTGCTCCCCTTCACTCCTGGATATGTCAAACTTGTCCTTCTAAAGTGTAGATTTTCAGATGGGAAATTATCTATCAATATCTATACATTAATCTAAGACTCACAATTTTTTTTGTCATGTTTGAGGGCAACTTATTAAATGGAAGACTAACCTGAAACACGTACTAGAGAAAAAAAATAATGGAAAGTCTAGAAAGGGGTTTCATGGAACTTGTATGTCAGATTCACAGATTGTTTCAGACATTCAAATGTGTATCAATGTAGCTAACTGAAACTCAAGGGTTATGCTGGACTTAGTTTCTCTAGATGTATATGGTAGTAGTTCAAATTGTATTTTTTATATGGAATTGATCATTGCTAAAGGAGATAGTGATTGAATGCAGCGGTTACGTATGAAGACAGAAGTATCAGCTGGAGCCTATCTTCTTCAGTCAGATTTGAAATCTCATCTCCTTGATATACACAGATGTATAGTTCTTTTTTCTAGCTGATGTGTTAGTCCTAAGTTCAAAGAAACACTTTATTGCTTTTTCGTCTTACCTCTCTGAAGTGTCTCTACAGAAGGTGTTCAAACAAGGTAGTCCTGGTTTTCTGATTTACAAATGAAAACTAAGGTGTCTTCACAGCTTGTTACTTGTTCCATGCGAGACATTTGTTTAGGATATATATGCATCTAAGTGTTGGATAGGAGCATTAAGTCTATCCACAGTTTTAGACAAATGTCTTATGCATTTTTGGGGAACACGTCTGACTTTTACTCATGTATTTCGCTCTCAAGCATTTGTGTTGAATTAGTTTCAGACCTCTTACACTGCTTACTTTACTGCTTCTCCATTGCAGGACACACCTGATGACATAAGAGAAAGATTCATGCAGTCCCACATCACATGGTGGGACTGCAGCTCTGATTCCTTTCTTTACTAAGAGTCTGAACAGATAGTTTCTTTTTTTATCATTAAAATCTTTCAATACATATTTGTTTTTGCCATTTCAGATGGCTATCCTAAGTGATGGGATGTTATTATACACCTGTGGAAAACATAAAACTTGTAGTATGTTAGTCATCTATCTACAGTTCTACATAGAACATAAAGCCTTTATAAAAGGGTACTATTTATTTCTTTTGAGATCAATGTGATGCTTTTGCTGGAGTGAGAGGAATAAGTGCATAAGCCACTTTCTATAGCTGTCTTACAAAGAATAACACAGACAATTTTACATCTTAATTATTGAGTTTAACTAACTGATATCCAGAGATTTGATGGGGGGGAAAATGACATAGAATAGTTTATGGAACTTAGGTACCACAGTGGATAAATTGTGCTTCCAGTTATGTCACTGAAAATCCTTTGGAAGCCAATGAAGTTAAAGATTGTTGCATGGATGTGACTGATGGCGGGATAAGGCCTATTAACTCTGCATTAAAGAAAGGAATAATCTGAATACCTTTAATTACTGTGGCTGCCGAAAGCTGTTCCTGTGGAGTATAGAAATTAGTTTTTCTTGTTATAACTCTAACTCTCAACAGCAAAAATAAAGTAGGAAAGCCAGTTTTCTTCCTGAGTAAAGCAATATCTTTAGTTCCCATTTGCACAGAGACTGATGTTTCAGGCCCAAGCAAATAAATTAATGCATTTTTACTTAGAGATATTGCCAAAGCCTTAACCCTAAAATTATGGGACTCTCAGGGAGCAACTAACCTCCTCTATAGTTATAATAATGCTCTTTCTTTCTTTCTTTTTTCTTTTTTTTGGTAGTATTCCAAGCCTCAGAGATGCTGTAGATTCCAAAGTAAAGCATTAAGAGTATCTATAAATAGAAAATAAACCATGATACAGCTGCAATGAAAGGGTTTCTTTTTCTCGATTTTAGTGCAGGCTAAAGTTTGTGAGCTGTCTTAGTCTTTTAAAAATAAGCTTTGCAGGATTACTAGCCTGAAGTATTCAGGAAACAATTTTGCAATCCACAGGGTCTCTTCTGAGTGTTGGAGATTTTTTTTAATATAATAAAGATATTTCTGTTTTTCTGTTTCATGGAATGTATATCTCTTTTAGAGTGGAAATGGAAGTGCATATAAGAAATAGAAATACAACTATGAAATAAATTGATCTTAAAGTTTTATAATTCATTATTTTGACATCATCACACACAATAATTCAGAAATCCTGGGAAGAGGGTATCTCAAGCATCTTCTGTGAAAGGTTTACTAATTTACTTCTTCTTGATCTTCTAACACATTTTCTTAGAGGAAGTAGTTAGAAAAGTAGGTTACAACATAAACTTGCTCCTTGTATGTGAAAGTACAAGTATTATTAATTGTGTTTCACAGCTATTCGTATCATTTTCTGTCTTATTTCTTAAGTCTAAATTTTCCATAAGTAAGAAATTAAAATGCTTAGCAGTTCTCCCCTAATCGTCAGGATAATTTAGTGAATTGGTAGTGTTCAGAGTGACTGCATCTGAAATTAGGTATGTCTTTAAACAACAAAGAATCCAGTAGCATTTAACTTAAGGAATTTTGTACTTGTTATGAATTTGAAATAACTATTTTTAACAGCTGTCTTTGCAAGGCTGTGTGTTTTACAGATCTGTACGTGTACCTGGCTAACTGACCATAAGCAAAATACAATTTAAGCCTGGTCTAATTTATTCAGGCAGTTGTACTTTTCTGCTCTAAGATTCTTTTCTTGACACCTGGTTGGCAGTTAGCAGGTATTGCAGAAATAGGACATTTGAATTTTGCAGTAGCATTTGCCTTTGATGTATGTTTCTGCTGCCGCTTTCCTCATGTGGTGTTTTGTCTTTGGTTTTGGGATGGGTAGGAGCGTGGGAAAAAGTCAGCCAAGCCCTGCCAGGAATAGAACGAGCAAAACTTTGTGCAGTCCTTGTAGAGCCAGCCTGAATAACACAGCTTGTTCCTGCACAGACTGATTCCTTAGAAAAATTAGGCAGTTCAAGGCCTTTTGCACTGAAGATGGAAAAAAAACCCAATCCATTATCATGGGGTAGCCCTGTCAGACTTTGTGCTAGAACATGGATTACAATGTGACTATGCTGGAGAGACCTTGTTTATCTGGCAAAATGAGCAGAATTTTACTCACTGCGCTGCGCAGTGTTTTATCAATTCTAATACTCACAAAGTCTTCCCTATGGATCTAAATATTTATTCAATAGGATTCAGTGTGCCACTGGATGTCAGGTTTCTCATGGTTTCTGTTTTAGAATCTTAGAATCATTTTGTGTCAGTTTGGTCAAATGCAGATTTTCTCTAGCTTTCTAGTTACTGGGTATATCTGGAACCACTGAGTCATTCTTTATGCGGTTTATTTCATACTAATTTTCTTTTTTCTCTCAAATGTCTGCCCAGAATTTGCCACTTAGAGTCTTTTCTACTGACAGTAACAAAAGAGAAGATAATGGTTTTTATTACAAATGACTAACAGAAGGGTACGGGAAGGGGGTGAGGTGTAGGACTGGGAAAGAATGCTCTTGTCAGCTCAGATTCTGGTGCCTGGAAGAGAAGAGCCATGGTTATGTATTATTTCCTCAGAGGAGCCACTCTTCTCAAACAAGAATTGCTCACAGCAGAAATGCTTCTATTATGACAACAGTGATGCTGCAACTAAAAATAATTTATTAAATAGGCATTAAGCTTCAGGTCTTATCAGTTCTCATGCCAGCTAGTACATTTGAGTAGCTAAGTGGAATGTTAATATTAGACTTCTGTATATTTTCTTCGGACTCTTGAAACTAACTTTAGGCTATGGTGCGGTAGGAGATGGGAACCTTGCACTTTTATTAAAATAGTTTGTAAAGTAAGGAGAAATAGGTAAGAAAATTAAAAATCACTACTGAAAAGAGAATGAGAAGGTGAATCTATTTTGATCTTATTATGGCTTGACAAGATTTTGCATAATTGAAATATAAGATGGATCAATTGCGTTAGAGCAATTGTATTTGTGCTTTCTTACTTTACTGTAAAACTAATTATTAAAGAGTTTTTAATAAAATATTCTGTGGCAAATCCAATGTATTTTACATTGTCTTTGATACAAAATAAATAATCTCTTATGCCATAGTTTTAAATTCTTTATCACATTCTTCATTTAGACTCCAGGAAATAAATGATATTAGATTCAACTGTCTCTTTAAAATGGTTTTCTTTTCTGAATAGCTCAGGGATGTGATGAAATGCTTCCATCAGTGTTGCCTGAGTGATTATATAGAAGCTTTTTCACAACAGTGAAAGCACTTTAACTGTGATGTTCCTGGCTACCTGCTTATAATATGCCCTAAACGCTAAGTTGTCCTAACATCAGTTGAGTATTTTTCCTAATGTTGTTTATCCTTACTAAGTCTCAAAGCTGACACATTTAAAGAAAATCACCAGTTCTGAGGGTAAGTCTAAAAGATTCTTAGAAGTAATCTAAGACAGACCATTTTTCTACTAACCTAACAAGAGAGGTAGAAAAGAGATAAAACTTATTGCCAATTTCATCTCTAATTTCTCAGCCTAAGAATTTAAAAAAGCTGTGTTGATTTAGTTACTCAAACTCCACAGCTTTGTAGATTAGAGGATTTAATGGAAAGAAAAGGAAAATAGAAGTAGAAATGTATGCAGTTTGGTTTTATTCCTCTCTCTCAGGCTAATCTAAGTAAGTGTCCCATCAGGGATTTCATTGAGCATCTAATATTCAGACAGCATTAACCAGAAACTCTTTGAAAATGGAGTTTAAAAAAAAATCTTAAATTGAGGCTTCCAAAGACATTTGAATATTTGCTCTGACTGTGCTCGGTCCTATGCAGCTGCAAAGACAATCCATGTCCTGGAGAACTTGCACAGCAGATTGTCTCGGACAGAGTGTTATGTGATGGCATACTGCTGCCAACACTTGATGACAGCTTCTGTCTATAAGCAATCTCACTGACTTCAGTGAAGTAAGATGTTATTCCAAGTGAGCCACAAATGGGACATAAAGTCCTGTAAAACTGAGATATTTTTTGTATAAAGATCTTAGTTATGCTGGTAATTCTTGAAGTCTGTCAGTGTCTTTTACTTCAGATAGTTGAATTTTCCAGCATTGACTCGTATAAAGATGACGTCTTTGTAGTGCCGTATACAAAAATGGTATTTCTTGCCTCACTGTGACATTTTATTGTATATCAGCCCAAAAGGAAAATATTTCCAAAGGCATTTTATCTGCACATGGAAAATACAGCTGCATGCAGGGAAGGCTAATCAGAGACCTGTATTCTGTAAGACCAGAGCCCACTCCATCCTCTGCAGGCTCCAACCACAGAGCATCACACCAGGCTCTCCCTTTACAAATCAGCTGGGCAATTTCCTCTCAGCCAGGCCATGCAGGAACTGCCTTCTGGATTTGCTGGCTTCAACTTTCTTCTGAGGTGCCTGTGAGCAGCCACCCCAGATGTTTCATGAGCTGCATCAAGGTGCTCAGTGACAGAATCCTTCATACTGGCAGATTTGTCATTCTCATGCTGTCAGGGTCAGGCTGCTCACCAAGCTCAGGGCAAGGCGGGGGTTTCTGTCATGTAAGTTTGAATATTTGCATCTGCTTCTGATCTTTGCTCCTCTTGATACTGTATTTTGTCTTAAAACGGTCTATGGGCAAATATATGGGATGATAATTCACTATATAGAAATTCTTAATGGTGAAATCTAAAGGAAAGCACGTATGATATATGTTTCTGACCTGAAAATCTACAAAATCTGTTATAGGGAGATACAAAGTAGAAGGCAGTGTGTAAATATCCTGCAATACAATTAATCTGTCTGAGTCTGAGGAAGCTTTATGGAGGAGAAGGAGAGGATGAAGGCATGCATGAGAGCAAATGAGTGAAGCCACACTGGTGGAGGCCCATTTGGGGTTAGGAGAAAGTAGGGGACTGAGACTTGCAACACAGAAGTTCAATGGAGTAAGGGGAGGACTGGTAGAATTTGAAGATAGTTTTTACTGAGTCTGCCAGGTGAAAGAAAGATATGCAGAAGAATGGATCATCAGGAAAAGTAAGTAATACAGAACAGCAGAAAGGAAAGATAGTGGAGCTGAAAACTAAACCTGGAAGAAAAAGGATGACTGAGAAATGAAAAGTCAGCTGTTGAAAAGCCCCAGCTCATATGTGATATACCAAAGACAAGACAGCTAAGAGATCCTTAAAACAAACTCTCAGAGCAGGTGACTCAGCAGTGCAGGAGCTAAACTAAGGAAGAAGCTGAGGAATTTTGTGATAACCCAGTTGTGTGTGATGGGATCAGTGGTGCAGGTGGTGCTGCTGTGCAGGCTCTTCAGGAAGGAGGTTGATGGGATTTGCTTCTCTCCTCAATTCCTGTTCTGTGGAATCTCCTACTTTATAACTCACAAAGATAACTGAAGATGAGATTGTGACCTTGAAAATGGAAAAATAGATCAGCTGCTTGGTACAGTCCAAGAAATGCTTAATTTCTTAAGCCTGTGACTGGTGTTACATGCAACCAGTTAAACATATTGTAGGATTTGTTCCTTACTACTAAATAGCTGTAGGCCTTTGCTTTGAAATACTTACTTCATGCATGGGTTTTTTTTGTGGGTTTTTTTTTTTGTTTTTTTTTTGTTTGTTTTTTTTCTGGCCAGGCATTCTCACGAGGCTTCTACACAATCTTTTGATTGGGTTTATCATTTTCAGTAGTCTAGTTTCTGGTAGCTGACAGTAGAAGCAAAATAGAAAGCTTGTTCAGCTCCTGAATCCACCTGGCTTGTGTTGGCTATTCCCAGAGAGAAATGTCAGTGATGGGGAAAAAACAAAGTTTACTGAAATCACGGTAGCTGGAATTTACATCCTTCCAGAAAGAATGGGCATTAAGGTGTAAGCTAGCCACATACAGATGTCTCTGCCACATCCAAACAAGCTGGGCTCCTGCAACCTTGCTGAGATAGGAGGGATTCTGTGCTCATTCTAAAGTTGGATTAGAACTACTGGTGACTGAGTAGGAGACTTAGTTTAAGTAATTTCCTAATGCTGAGTTAGCACAGCAGGAATAACTGTAGTGGGCTATGGGCAAGACTAAATCTTGTTCATGCATCTTTGGCAAAGAATCCATCATCCCCGGATTAGTCAGAACTGATCAACAGTTTTCAAGATATGAATACTGAACACTTGTCACAGTCTGAATCCTAAAATTTATTTACTGAAATTATTCAGTGAATTAATTGAAGCGGTACCTTTGAGAAAATTGTGTTTTCTTGCAGGTAGTATTTGAACAGGTAAAAGTGAAATTAATTGAATGAATGATTTGATAGGAAGTAATTTCCCTGTAATAATCTAGATGTAGGAAGGTTCTATTTCTTTTTCTGATTTCACTAGGGAAAGTATGAAATGTTTCTGATGTAGAAATACATTCCCAGAGTTGCCATTATTTTCACTTTATTTAGCACTTTGCTTTGATTGTCAAACTCTTTAAAAGTGTATTCATGAAGCAACCTATAGCTGATATGCTTTTGGAGTTTGTAGAGATTATTATTTAATTAGAAATAGAAAATATTCATTTTATTATTTTTGATTGTTTCCCAGCTGTACCATATTTACGTTAGCCTACCATATGATGCTAGGAGGTGAGATTGTTTCTAAGCAATGTTTTGATGCATTAATCGAATGCAGATTTCTGCCTGATATCTAAAGTAATTCTACATCTAAAATATCATTAATATTAACAGCTGCCTAACAGTTTTAGAGAAATGAAGCACTCTGTCCTCAGTGATTAGCATAAAATTTCCATTTCCCCAATGTAATGTGTTGTGGTTTGCCTCAGAAAACAATTGTTCAGTCTTTATTAATGAACACTTACTTAGATTTAATAATTCAGCAAAACTACAATGTGTTCTGACTTGACTAGATTGAAAGTGAATGCCACATACCTCCCAGATATACCGTGTTCTGAATACAAAGGTACTTTTCATTATACAGTCTTGGTTTGACTGTAAAATATGTCCAAAATGTAAAACGAAATCCTATTTTCTTGTATATCTGTAAGGTATCTGCCAAGATGACACCTTAACAGTGACATTGGAGGAGGTATATTGTTTAAGCCTGACTGCTTTTCACCTACTTTCCTCACAAATTCTTCCTCCTCTGCAGTGGATAATGCTAGGTGGTTAGAGAAGTTTCATATTTGGAGAGATTTTGACACATTTAATGAATTCCTCCATCCCTGATGTTTTTATACAAAATATCGGCTATGGGGAGCATGTTTAGAAGTAGCTATTGGCCTTTTCCTCCTGAAATCACTAGAAATTTTACTGTCCCTCTCTGAGTTATGCTAATATGAATTCTTTTGAAGATCTCATTCTACCTGTCTGTACAGGAAAAAAAGGATTGTGGCCTACAAAGATAAAAGCTTGCTCAGAGAAACACTGGCATCTCTATATCACACTTGGGAAATTCTTATTAGTGCTGTATTATTCAGCTTTGGAGAGCAAAACCAGGTTGCTTTGCTGTCTCTGCCAAACTATCTGAGGAATCCTAGAGCAGGATAGAATAAATATCCTCAGGGCCTTTGAAAAGATCAGAGGTACTATGACTGAGATTTGAGACTGCAGTTTCCTAGGTCCTCAATTCTTGAAGCTCAAATTAACATTATTTATACTAGAAGCTTCCTCCTTCTGTGCAAACAGTTTTAATTTGTTACAACAATGCTACAGAAGAGTTGATTAAGGAACAATTAAACATCCTCTTCCCTTGCCCCTATCCTGCCTAGGATCAGTTGAATTATACTCATCCTAACTAATTGCAGCAATCTTGTGTTTGTATTT
This sequence comes from Numida meleagris, assembly GCF_002078875.1. NCBI lineage: Eukaryota > Metazoa > Chordata > Aves > Galliformes > Numididae > Numida > Numida meleagris. The sequence continues at coordinate 13,430,128 of NC_034412.1, forward strand.
CCAACAAGACCTATAGTGAGGAAAAGCTTTTAACTGCTCTCCCACCACACAGTCCCAATTCTGCTCTGAATCTAGAATACTAACCTCTATTGTAAAGCAACACAAATAGAGAAATACTAGCATTTTAGCTTTCATTTCAGCTGCAGCTTCTGCCTGATTTGACATTATTCATTAAAGTTAATGTTTCCCTAGAGACGGTGATGTGTGCTTATAGCAGGGACCATGCTGTGGTCTGTGCATCTTTTTAGTGGATGAACTCATTCTTGTAACGTGTTATGAAAAAGGCACTGCTGAACAGGAAGTAAAATGTGTTCCTTTACCTGCATTTTCTTGGGTTTAATCTGAATAAAGATGGATATAGAAAGTTTTCTTGTTTGCTTTTAATGAAGCAAATTAGAATGATATATGTAGGTAAGGCAGACAAATGAACTGGCCTGTAGTCAGGGGTGGCTGAAACAGTCTCATGTTAGCTTTTCCATGGGCAGCTGTGGGAATGCCTTGCCTGCTGCCTGATGGCTCTCTGGAGGAAAAGTTTCTCACTGATCTGTGCAGTCCTGGCTGCTCCTAGGCCTCTTCACCCACTGTTCCCAGATTGCTGAACCGTAGATTTGTTTCAGCTTCTCTTAGCTCTAGAGTTTCTGCAAATATGACTATCAACAATTATCTAATTATGATGACTTTGATGGTGCCAAAATACTCCCTTTGGTTTAAATGTGCTTCCCAGTCATGTTCTTGCTGCCTTTGCAAAGTTCCATAGAATGGGGATGCTGCCAAGGAAGGCAGGAGCTGGGCTGGAAGTGCTGGCCCTGATTCTTGGCTTTCTCCCTGGCAAATCTGCCCTGATGCCGTGGATATGAGGTTCTGAGGCACTGCTCTGTAAAACCATGTGTATTTCCTTTTGAGAAACTAGGTAGTTTCCAAAAGCTCATCACTGATGAGGTTTTTCAATCTATTATTTGGATTCTATTTGTGTTTTCTGCAGAGCTTTTCTGCTGAAAATACATGGTAGTTGTAATTCTAGTATCGTTATCTGCTTTGAAGATAGTGCAGTAGCGTAGCTAAAGAAATTTTAATTTCCCTACTATGTTTCCAAAAGAAGCGTCATATTCGCTAACTGCAAACAAGTCAGTATATTTGTTTTTATATGCTGAATTTAAACCAAGTCAACTCTAATTGCCTTAAGCTAAGTTTCACACCAATGAAAGATACAATATTTGTGAACCATGTAATGGACAACAGAGGCCAACTTTAAATTATTAATCTTTTTTTAAGAGAAAGAGACTTCAGAGACCCAAAGAAATGCTTGAGTGAGATAAATGGGACTTGCATTTTACTGAGTTCAAAAACATTTTGCTGTTTCTGATGTGCATGTTGTTCCAATCCCATTTTTTTTCCCTTGAGTCTCAATGCAATGTTGCCACATGATAAGGAGAATGGATCATCAGACAGTGCATGAATGCTGTGAGGGGTTCAGACTCATAAAACTATGGGCATATTACTAATGGACATACATAACTTGACAGCTGTTCCACCAGCATTAACCTTGGAACATGCTGACTTGTTTAAAGCTTTCGAAATTGTAAATTCAGAGTAAAATATACAATTATTTCAAGCCCTAATTTGCCATGAGTTGTGATTTAATCATATTGTGTGTGCATAAAACAGTTCTGTAATGTTTTCCACTGACTAAGGTAGAACAAAAGACCAAAGGCTGCATTTGCCATTATGCATTAGCTTCCAGCTTCATTAAACACAAGACTTTATCTCCAGGGTGGGCCAATAGCTTATTATTCAAAGTCAAGCTAATGCCACTACCTCCGTTTTTCTATCAAATTCCATGTTTTACTGTTAGAACAAAAACAAAAACTAAGCTTCAATTTTGCAGTAAGATTTGCAGTTCCTGTACCATGAGATAAATTTTCTTGTTTATGTACAAACAACAGATTTCATTTCTGATCATTTATCAGAAAATCAAGTGTTTTTTTTTAATGTAAGTCAAAGTTCCCCAAGAATACTTGTTTAGACTTCAGGTTTTTTTTTTGTGAAGAAACAAAGCAGCCTTTGCAGGAACACTGTCTCCTGACTAGTACTGTTCTTTTGCTACCTTGGAGCTGTCACAGTCTAATGCAAGAATACCAGAATAATGCTATACTGATTATTAGTTGGAATGTAGCAATGAAAATGTACAGAAAAATGTTGCCATATGAAACATATGTAAAGGAAACAGTCAATAAATCTTTAAATGTATTTGGAAGTGAAGTGAAAAACTGAAGTGGATAAGCCATTTACTAAGGGCAAATTCAGCACTTGGTTTTGTACACCGCATGAAGCATGGGTGCAAGACGAGTGCTCGCTGAGTGCTGAGAGGACTTGCCATTGTTTCCCAGGAAACTGTGATAGCTAGGAACATTCAGATGTATGAACTTGTCACCTCATTGTATTAAAGCTCATTGCTTTAGACACGACTGTGCCTTGATAGGAAAGATCAGAACAGGACACTGATTATTTTGGTATTCCCTTAAGAAGAAACATTTATAAACTCTTAAGATTTTGGCTTTTGCCTCAGACCAGTTCCAAATGAGCTGTGAGCAAATGCTTGAGTTTCATCTTGCCGTCTGTCTCAGACTTTCATGCCAGGCCACCCAAGAGGATGCTTCGTATGTGGAGGGCTTTTTCCTAATCTCTGAACGGGTGTTTGGATGCAGAACTTGGGCTGCTCTATTTTGGAATTCAGAGCTGCATCTGCCAAGTGAGCGCTACAATGGTGTTACAGAGACATGTCTCTCAGGGAAGTTCTTGGGTACACCTTAAAGAAATTTTCAACTATTGAAATGAGCTCTCTCAATAGATTTCTGTAGGTAGGTTAAAAGTTATATGTTGGAATGCCATGTAAAATTTACTAGCCATATGAGTTGCTTTCATGAAAGATTTACTTTGCTAGATTTTTTCAATATTTTTAATTTTAATATTGCTTTCCATTCTAATAATGTATAGTCACAGAGTATCTAGGGCTTTCAGGGCACTGAAGAGCAAAGCCCTGCAAATTACAAGGCAATTAATTTTTGAATTATTTGGTAACTACAATTAGAGTTACTAAATGCTGTACATAATTGCTTCATTATATGTAAGTATGTATTTGTGAAGTAATTACTGAGTGTTACATGTCCCAGGTAAACAGTGAAAAGAGGAAGAATACACATACATGAATTTGACTGAAGATATAAAATAACCTCCAGATAAAGCCAGTCTGCTTTGAATTGCTTTCCTTTATGTCTGGATGTCAGAATTTGAATTTATTTGATATGTGCGTTTTTCTTTCTCCTAAATTAGTTAGCAAACTAGCCAGAGGGAGACTGCTGAGCCAGTCTGGTGGGTCTTTTTTGTTCATTTGTTTATTGTTTGGGTTTTTTTGATGTCGTGTTTTGTTGTTTTTTTCCTTCTTTTTAAAATACTTGTTCTCATGTCTCTCCCCTCCAAAATGTTCAATAATTACCTGAATAGTTATGAGAAATTTTATCTTTGGCAGGTATGATGTTTGAAGAACAAAGCAAGTCTGGGGCTTTAACATTTACTAGCAACAGTATAAACTTTACCACCCTCATTTTGTATCCCTCTTGGCATTATGGTAATGAATTCATTTTGCAATTACCTATTCTCATCACAAGCTTTCTCATAACAGCAAGGGAGCAGGCTGAAAGCCAGATATTTGGTAGGGAGTGCTATCCTGTGCTCTGTAATAGTAATCCTTGGCATCTTTGTTTCCCCTAAGTGGAGCTTTGGTGATAGGTTGCCAGCTTATTATCATGTGTTTTTCCTGCGATAAAGGTGTGACATCAGTGATCATACCAAAGTGGGCATGTTTGAAGGTCAGTTTTATGAGGCTTAACAATTTCTGTTATCCAGATGAGTGCAAAAAGAAATCTTATCATACTGGGACCCATGATTATACTCATGTATTTCTGCTCAAATATGAAGAAACTTCTAGGAATTTCAAGAAAGGTTGTCATAGAAATGTCATTTCACTGTCATCCCAAGTATGACCATACAGCGTCCAAGGAAGTGGGAATGTGTGAAAAAGGGAGAAGGAAAGCTTGGCTTCCTTCTCAGTTTTTCTTTAGCATCAGTGATAGGCCCTTACAAATTTTAAACCATTGTGTCTTGCAGAAATACAGCGAGATAAGAAATGTATTGTACACGTGACTTGCTAGTGGTAGACTGGAGCAGCCAACACCTCCTTTTGCTGAGAAGCTTTCTGACAGAATACACTGCAGATCTCAGACAGCATTGCTCCCCACAACTTTCAGACAGAGGTCTCAAGAGACAGAATTTATCTAATCCTTACCTGCCATACTGCTTCTGACAATGTCTCTCAGAGGTGTTTGTATTCCAGCCTATTAACTGTATTGTAACCTACAAGCACGTATTTGAGGAACACCTTGTTTCTTCCAAGGATTCAAGGCAGCTGAGCATGTGGACCTGCTGTTCCATGGGAGATTTAAATGGTCAAAGACAGAAGAAATACTGGGCAGCTTTTACCAGAGAGGCTCTAAAAGTCTTTTCTGCCTGTCCTAACACAGAAATTATAATCAGAATGCTTTTCAGAATTGGCATAGCTTTTCCTACTTGGAAAAGCACTTTTCTAGCAAAGCAAATGATTTCTTTACTACTTCAAACTGTAGCTCCTTTTGAAATGTAAATTAGTAAAATGGAGGTCTCAGTGCTGGGAAGAGCTCTGATGATTCATTTGTTATGATGTACCTCCCTGCTGTGCTATACCTAGAGCCATACAATGGATCTGCCTTGCAGAGTTCAGCTGCATCAAACAAGGGGATACCACATTTAAAAGATAAATCTACAGGGATGTGTGCTGCTGCAGTTTATGGAAATGACACCTGCAAACAGCTACAGCAATTAGCTGTTTCTGCTTTAAAGTTACAAATTAGCGAGCTTGCCATTTTATCCACTTCTTTCAGCAAAGGAGTGATATGCCACCTGAAAAGGAGTCCAGTTTTTGGCCAATGTAAATGCAGAACTAAGTGTGCAAAGAAATTTCCCATTGCTTTATCATAAATAAGAGAAAAGGAAATGATAGTGAGCGATGTGAAGCTGCTTTCCTGACACCTCAATTTCTGTAATGCCAATTATGTGGCCGTGTTGTATAATCGGAGACAATGATCATTAGTGAGTTGTAGTTAAACACTTTTGTAACATTTTTGTTTTATTTTTAAACTTGTAGAACATAGACAAAATGATTGCTCCCCTGGGAAAGCGGGCCAGCCAGCTAACAATTTTATGAAGTAAACAGCTGCTTTTTGTGAGAGTTCTTTCTTAGTATGGTAGAAATATATTATTCTTAATGTATTTCTTATTATGAACTGGAGAAAGCCCCTGCTCTAAACTGCAAAATGACGCTGGGAAGTAAAATGTTGATCTGTGAAGGTTATCGTGAGGCCTGCAAATGGCAACAGATGCTATTCTATACAAATGCATCTTCAATTTTTTCTTGGTATTTTTGAGGTACCTTTTAGATTAAGATTTCAATGCACAGCAGGCCATGGGGAGTGCTCAGGAAGGATAAACTGTTGGTCCATCAGGCACCTTGCTGTGGGTCACACTGCAGAAGCTTGTGCTCTTGCTGTTCTCCCTGCTGCTTCGGGAAAGTTTATGCACTGATTTGTGGAAATCTGGCTAATCTTGCATGGTATGGCTTTATGATGCTAGCATGTGGCAAAATACTGACTTGAGACATTTTTTTCCCCACACCTCAGGGGGAAACAGATGTCCTTGTTACCAGTGAGTGGAAGAGGCACTGCCTGTTATGTCTGTGTTAGTGTCAAGGTAAGAAGGCAGATTTGGTAACTTTTTTAGATCTAATAGCTTAGTAGAAGCACTCACTATGCTATCAAAGTATTTTTCTGTCATTCACCTCAAAGCAGTGTTAATCTAGCCTGATCAGTTAATTAAATAATCTCTCAGAATGGACCATGACAATTATTGGATGAAGCTGTAGAAGTAAGTGTACACAGTTTTGCACAAACTTGCCTATTCCTCAGCTGGTGCTGGTTAGCAGTATTTCTGAGATGATGATACTAAAAGCAGCCACTGTATTTAAGTATTTTCAATGAGGATCTCGGGCATACTTAGCGGTTATGTAGCCAAACAGGAGCTCAACTCCAGTTTCCACTGGAGTTTTTTTTAATTGTGTGGGAAACCGTACTGAAGCGACAAAGTATTGTTGTGTGGGAAGAGGAGGAGATTCCATCACATGAATTAACTAATTACTTTAGTGGGTTGGAGTGGTCTGAACCAATGGTAGACAATTTCTTTAACTTTGCAATGGTGTGGCAAGGAGCAGCATTCACCTTCTTACAGCTGTCAATGGCCATTGTACTTCTGCTTCTAATTAAAACATGAAAGGTTACAAAATAAAGCAAGCTGGGAGGCAAACCTCATGGACATAAATGGCAGACTCAGCATTTTGGTGTAATGGATCTTCTAGTGTTTTGGTGGTGTTGATGAATACTCTCTCTTTGAACTCTTAGCTAAAAGCAGAGTTTCTTAGCCCCTTCCTTTTTGGTGTGAACTGATCCAAGGTGAGAAACCTCACACGTGGACTATTGCCCTCTAAGTACCAGTTTAACTTTGTTTTCTTTGCTGATACAGTAAAAAGTACCATTACCAGTAATGTATTTTAATGTTAATCCTGTGCCTCTAAAGTTAAATCCTTCCACATACACGCAGCTTAGCCATACATGCCATATACTCACAGAAATATCTCCTCCAATCTTCAAAACGTTTAAGGACCTACATAGAGACAGTGGGAATTATGGATGTGCTTAATTTTTAACTTTTACAAATCCTATTCCCTTGCAAGCACAAATTCTCCTGAATCAGCAGATGCTTGATTATGGCTGAATTACCAGAGGGACAGCCAGTGAAAGCTGAAAAGATTATGTACAACTGAAAAGTCTTAGACTGGCATGATCCTCTGGTTGTTCCATCATATGTTGTTTGCTGTGCGACACACATGTGCTGAAGAATTTCATGAGCTGACTTTGGGTGGCTGCGGTTCGCTTTTTCAGTATATTTTTTTTGATGATGCATTAGACTGTCACAGTAAGGGTACTTTTAATTTGGTGTATGGTATCACAGTTTTGAGATGAAAGTATGGGATAGAGATAGACTAATGGACTTAAAATAACATTACTCGCTACATATTTTGCAGGATTTATCATAAGTCCCTTAAATTTCAAGATCACAAAAACCCTGAAGCAATGTTAAGTGCACTAAAACCTTTTGAAATTCAGTCCATTCTGCACTAGATGGCTTAATACTGTGACCAGCCCTTGACTCTCTGCTCTGGGTGCAATGTAAATATCTGAGTTAGTGGTAATTTACAGGTGAGTTGATCTATTTTTGTCATGTTCATTGGTTCTCATTTCTGATTCATTAATTTTTTTCTAGCTAGATACAGCTAGATACAGCTAGATACAGCTGAAATGTTAATCATAAAATCTGCAAGCCACAGAGAGCAAAGCCCCTTGAGACTGCAACAGGGAGAAAGATTTCTGCTATTCCTCTACGTGAAAGTAAAAGTGGTTTTCTTTCTGTCACTGCAAAGAAGAAAAGACTATGGAGTCTTGCTCTTGACCAGACATGTCTAAGATTGTTATTCCTGACCAGAATCTGCCCTGTCAATTAGCAGTCAGCATGGCAGATACTGTCAGGGACAGAGCTAATGCACTGTGTCATGATTATTGTACTCCTCTGAGCATAAATTGAATGGGGAATGGTTAGTAATTAGCTCAAGCTAAATAGACTCCACACTTGTCTTCTTTTGTCATTAAAGTCCAGGCTGATAATGAAAGAAGCATCAGTAATTAGCACAAAACTATGCAAGGGGTTTGACTGTGCTTCAAGAATGCTTTTGCACATACATTTTTGTTCTAATGAAAATTTGACTTGAGAAAACAATGGTCAATGGTAAGATAATTGAACATTAATATGCAATTTTTTTTAAGAAAGAAAATCAATTTAAGAATCCTTTCACTTTATGGCAAAGAATAATTAATAGAACAATTATATACAGGTTCATAGCTATAGATCTACAATGAAATAATGTATACGTGCAGCCCTCCCCCCAGCTCTCTTGGGTAGGGCAAAAGAGGGAAGAGCTTTTGCATTTTACTAATATTCCACACTCCCATTTGCAGAACTGCATTTGTGCAGCTTCTTAGAGAAAAGCTGTATTTTGAATGATTTGTGACATATAGGAATGCTTTTTGGTTTTATTTTCTTCAAGTTGATCTTCAAGAGCATAGAAAAAAAAACTAATATTCTTTTTGCCTGAAAAGATCAGAATTATGCGTATTTTCATTGACTCACAGTTCCAGGAGATACATAATAAATGTTTCAAACCGTTAAAATTGCATAGTGCAACTTTTTCTATGCATAATAATATTATAATTGTATAATTGTGAGATCTAATTTCCCATTCTCACTAGAGGCTCAGCTATCAGAAAGGTGTCCATACCGGTCCTCAGAGTTGCTGCTGGTCCTGGTCAGAATATGTTCTGCTCTTCACTATAGCCCCATGTAATAATGGGCTTGATGTGCATAGTATGAAATAGTATGTTAAGTCAAATGTTAACAATGATAATGTGGTGATAGCTAATGGTTTGAAGACTCCAGCACTCTTTCAGTTCTGGAAGCTCAGTAGAAACTTACGTCATCCTTGAGTTTCTTCTACCTCCTTTATGCTAAGCAGTAGCAAAAGCGTATGGCAAATGTTCAGCTGCATTTTGTTCCCATCTCTCCTCACCAGCAACTAAGACTTAGAGTAGAGTAACCCTGCACCTGGACCAGTAATGATGAAGCCTTAATTTCTACCTTCACAAATAGTGAATTAAGCCCTCCAAATGCAGTAGTGATATCCCAGAGGGTGGTTTAACAAGCTACGCTAACTCTGGACTGGATAAAGGCTGTTGGCAGGGCTAGTCAGTATTGTTATCAATAGGGCGGGAGGGAGTTTTGTTTCTTTTAATAATGAGCTAATTTAATTTTAGGAGTGTGAGTTCCCCTTATGTTGACATTTAGTGCATTGAAAATAAGGTGAACACTGATGCTTTGTGAGATGTTGAACTCTCCTTCCATTTACGAAGATCTTTATAAAACCCTCATTGCTGTTTCCCTTGTTCTCCTGAGTGTGTCCATAACTAATCAATAGGAACAGCCTCTGATTTCCTATATGTATCTCAGTGTCCAAAGGAATGAACTGCATTCCTGAGGTTCGTTCCTAAACGGTACTTAGGATTGGTGCTTAGTCCCAGCTGTAATTGCCTTGCGCCCTGAGTTCAGGCTTCTGAGTGCACATTGGGTGCTGCACAAAATTTCACCCAGGAATTTCTGGGTCTTGGTATTTATTGGGATTTTTTTACAATCCCTGCTTAGTTAACACCCCTCTAGGTCCTGCACAGCAAACAACTTGAAAAGAATGAAGCTTCTTTCATGTGTGAAGTCCTTTATTTGAAGAAGAGGTGGCCAAGAGCTGAGCTGTAGCTCCGAAGGAGCTACAAGAATTTTGAAATAATTAGTAAAAGTTGAATACTGTCATGGTTTTATGATTTTCGGTTATTGGTACTCCACATCATAACATCATGTAGTGAATGTACCTAGTTCTCAGAAGAGAAGGACTACTACAGTCCCCACGTTACTTTGCTCCTCTGTTACCATTTTCCAGCCTGAGGGAAAAGATAAAAGCTCGCAGTATAAAAACTTGCAGATCACGAGACTTCCCTTTTTCTGCCGTCTCTCGTCTTGGCAGCACCTCGCTCTCCAGCTGTCTTATCGTCAGTAGTAGAGTAAGGCCTACCTTGATTTTGGGACATTCTCTCTCTCTGTATTGGATTTATCAGCTTAAATTGTAGTTATTGTGTGTTGTACTATAGTGTGTTGTTTTGCATTCCGATATCTTATTTAGTAAATTAGTTTGTTTCTCCTCAGATTGTTGCCGCTGTTCTTTGCTCTCAGGGCCATCTCCCTACCCTCCCTACCCTTTTCCCGTTTCCCCTTTTCCCGGGACGTGGGCCCTTGGGTCCCCCGTCCCCTTTGTCACGGAATCGGGCCTAACGCCCGTAAAGCGTTGACAAATACTCATGCACTTTGGGGATTGCTATGTAATTCTGAAGTACTAATAGCTGTGGGCTGATTTTAGCATACTGACCATGTGCTTTAGTGCATATTTTTTTTATTATTATTGAGGGTATAATCCATGTTTCCTATCTATTTATAGTTATTCAGAACTTAGTAGGTTGGGGGCTTCACTACAAATTAAACTGAGTCAAAAGTTCTAGATGTTTAAAGCAGCACTGGAAACTTCTGTAAACTGCTTAATACTTGTTGCCCCAGCAAGACTTGGAAAGAAAGAGACATATGAAATTTTCTAGATTCCAATTTGTTTGAACACTAGGATGTCTAAATTTTTCATCCAAAGCAACACTACTTTTTTCAGGGAATGATTCAGTTAAGGTTTTGTTGTTGCTATTTTTTCTGTTCACTTGTTTTTAACTCATAAGAAAAACCCGATGATTCCTTTTTGAGATAATCTATCTGAGCTTTCTAGAGCAGTAATTGAATTGCACATTACCATCCTTGTGGATTATAACCATTGCATCCCAAACTAACATAAAAGAACATGGTGCATATTTTAGCAAAAATATTTTCTTTCTGTGCCTCAAAGCCATTGCAGCTTGCTTCTTCACTCTGATAAGAATGTTTACACTTCAGATAGCAACAACTGGTACTAAAACACATGAAGTGTACATATGCATGGAATGCAGTGCAGTAGTTTTATCTATTTTGGCAGCTTGGATCTGACAAAGCTTCCACTTTTTTTCTAAAAAGTCTATTTAAGCACACTATTCATAGAGAGATCAATAGCCTCTTCATGTATATAAACTGATGAGTATGGCTTACAAGAAAGATGTTATAGAGGAAAATTCTGGAATTGCTGATGTAAATTCATTAAAATAACCTATTTATCTGATTTTATTGATGTGTTGTAGTTATAGATCACCTTTTATTATAGAAATCCATTGCTGTTTCTATTTGAGTAATTGTTATCATTAGTTTTTGTCCCTATCCAGATGCTGTAAATCAATTCTCCAAAGATACAGAGATATTTTGGATTTAAAAGAGAAAATACTTCTGCCAGTTTGAATGATAAAAACAAAAATTTATAGCCATAGTCAATGGACAAATATTGTGATGTCTTCAAAAACACTAGAAGAAATCAGCAGGGCAAAAATGATGCTGTTGAAGACTAAACAAAGGATTTTGCAGCTTCATTGCTGTCTGCCGTCATCTCCAGCCTATTGACTTCCATTCATTCAAACCCAATAAATGTGACAAATCACCTTTAAGACTTAAGGGGTCCTCTTGGAGCTCTTATGGGATGTACATGGGATGGCAGTCCCTAGAGCTACTGCTTTGGCTGATTACATTGGCTGAAGATGCTTGGTGCCTGTGTAGAGAGGCTCATGGCTGTTTAATGGGGCTATTCTGCATGGGAAATGGATGCAGACATGCATTTGCTTCATGGCAAACCACAGACTGATTTTTCCGTTGTTATTTGTATCTCTTCCCATATCTATTCTTGCCTACGTTCTCTAGATGTGGTCACATATGTGTAGAATTATTTTTAACTTCAGAGGAGCTATTTTGACAGTGGTATTTCCCATGTGAACATATCTTTGACAAACATATCTTTAAAATAAATAAATATTTGTACCTCTGCCCTTAACATTCCCTTTGTCTGATCAACGTGCTGGTCTTCTTTCACACCAGACACAAGATTTAGATAGGCAGCACTCCATAAGAAAAGGCAGTTTGGATAAAAAATAGGAAGAATTAGCTGTCAATGATGTTTGGATTTTCACATCACTTGCATAAGCTTTTAGTGGCATTGTTTTTGTCAAATTTTTTAGGAAGATGGATGCAGAGATAATGGAGAACCGCTGGAAAGTCAGATAAAATGAGCAAGGAGTAGAATGAGTGCAATTCCATTCTCTGTGGTGTCAGTGTAGGTCAGAGTAAGTTCACTGCCTTCAGTGAAGTGTTACTTCTAGTATACAGCCATGTAAACAAGATCAGAAACTGTTCCTCTTTATTCAGGATTATAATGTCAAGATATCTCATGCGTTACATATATAAACCACCTGTCATACTAGAATAAAGTTGCTTTTATTCAGAGGATACTGATGAGTTCAAAACTACATATATTGATAAAATTTTCACAAACTATCCAGGGAGAAATGCAGGTAATACTTGTCCCCTATATTTTTGCAAAAAAAAGTAAAACTGAGACTTAAAAGAAAAAGTGATTTCTCTGAGGAAAGTATCTTGTCTACCCCTGAAGTACACTTTTTTGAAGCTGTCGGTGTATGATGTGGAATCAATGGTTTGAATAAAACATTGTGATGAATGCTGAAATGGGGAGTGATGCCATTTTTGTATTTAATACTGTCATTGGCATTATGTCACTCTTAGCCCTAAGTTGTCTTCAGAAATTTTATTCATCTGTGTGTTTGGAAAGGAAAATGGATAGAGTTCATGTCATCATGTGGAACCTTGTGTGCATTTTTAAATCCTGCCTTGAAAGAACAAGATGGTAAGGAGTGTAATGTTTAAAGTCAGTGACAGAAGAGATGTGTTTGGGTGGGTGCTGGTGCGCCCAGCTCTGCTTTGGGAGATGCCTGTTTTGCTGAAAGTGCAACTTGCCTCATCATGGATGTGGTCTATATCACGCAAAGCATAGATACGTAAATTCTGGACAACTTTTAAGCTGTGTTGAGAACTATCTGGAACAGTTTTGCAACTTGCTCTCTTCCTTAGAGGGGATGCCTTTCTTTTACAGCATATAAAATGCTAGTCTTAGATTTTGTCATGAGTTTAATACTCTGTTTATAACAGTGCAAATAAAAACAGGAAAATGTGATGGATGGTTCTAATGCTTTTATTGTGCAGTTAGAGCCTACATTAAAAAAATCTGTTTCTAGTTCGTCACTGAAAGTAGCTCTTCAGCATAGATGATTTTATAGCTATCAAGTCACTTTCCAAATTTTTATATGGGTAAATGGCTGGCAGCACCAGAAAACCTTCACACCACATAGAAAAGAATAACTGATGCTATATTAAAACAAGTAATTTTTCATGGCATCCTGGATTTTATTTTCATGTGGCTGGAAGACTGTGTAGAGGAAACAGACCTGGGGTATTGGTCAACATTCAGATGAACATGAGCAAGCAGTGTGCCCAAGTGGCCAAGAAGGCCAATGGCATCCCAGCTTGTATCAGAAATAGTGTTGCCAGCAGGAGCAGGGAGGTTTGATCTTCCCTCTCTACTCAGCCCTGGTGAGGCTGCACCTCAAGTACTCTGTTCTGTTTTGGGTTCCTCACTACAAGAAAGTTGTTGAGGCCCTGGAGCGTGTTCAGAGAAGGGCAACAAAGCTGGTGAGGTGTCTGCAGCCCTAGAAGGAGTGGCTGAGGGAGCTGGGATTGCTTAGCCAGAAGAAGAGGAGGCTCACAGGAGACCTTATCGCTCTCTATAACTACCTGAAGGGAGGTTGTGGTGGGCTAGGGGTTGGCCTCCTCTCCCATGTAACTAGCAATAGGACTTGAGAGAATGGCCTCAAGTTGCATCAGCGGAGATTCAGGTTGGATGTTAGGAAATACTACTTTTCTGAGAGAGTGGTCAGGTTCTGGGATGGGCTGCCCAGGGAGGTGGTGGAATCACCATCCTTGGAGGTGTTCAAGAAACGTTTAGATGTTGTAGCGAGGGACATGATTTAGTGGGAAATATTGGTGATAGTTGGATGGTTGGACTGGGTGATCTTTTCTGTCCTTGGTGATTCTAACTCTATTATTATATGATTCCTTGCTCAGATAATATATATTTGTGTTTAAAAGTGCCTCAATATTCAGGTATTTTGAATGGAAATAAAAGAGTGCTGATGTAATTTCAAAGTACAGGAGAAAATATTTGTATATTTAGCACTTCCACAGTTGCTTTACCTAAAATCACAGACCACTTTCTTTTGTTTCTTTTTTTGTCCATTGTCAGTTTTGATCAAAGTCATTGGAGGCAGCGGTCCGGTGCTGTTGTTTTGGTTGTCAGTTGTTTGCTTTTCCAAAAGCTTTTGATTGTAATCATTTATGAAATGGTTTGAGCACCAGGCACATGGATACAAGAATGAGGGTTGATACTCCAGATGGCATCCGCTAAGAATTTATTGTCTGATTTACTGTTTTTATTTGTCTGGCTTTGCCCAGGCCTATTTTTTTCTGATGAGATCTGACAGATGCTGGTTTATTTGAAGTGCTGAAAGATTCCGACTTAATTATTGTTTGTGTTCTCCTAGGAAAAATTTACAGGTGTTATTCTGAACAAGAAACTAAATGAATTAAAACACATATTAAGGAAAGCCTAAATAGACAATAACTAAGAAAGGATTCTTATTTTTAGCAGTATATTTTAAAATATGTTAGCTGGCTATGCTGAACTCTTAGATGGCAAAATTAATAACACTTAAATAAGTAATTGTTCAATTTTAGCTACCTTCCAGAGTAGATTAAGGCAGGTTGAATCTGAGTGAAACAGCCAGAAGAGCTGATATTCTCAGCTGTTTGCTGAGGAACAGGTATCGTGGCTATTTCTTGCTTTGCAGGAGTGATGAAACCATTCACACAGCATGCACTTTTATTAGGAGTTCATTTTTTGGACACTGATAACTCCAAATTAGGCTCTATTCATGAATTTAGCAATAGAATTAACCTCAAAGTAATACTTTTCTAATCAGGTGGGAATGGAAACAGTAAGCAGTGAGTGGTTTTAAACACTGGTTGGCCATGCTAGGTGTAGCTGGCAGCTCCTGATTCCTCAGGCATGTAAATTGGTTTGGCTTTTATAGGCTTTTACAGAACTCTGCCAGGTGACAACTGAGTCTAGCAAGTACTGAAAAATTGGACAACTCACTAGAATTTAGCAGGAACAGCTAAGAAAATGTAAAGGGATCTCCCTGGATAGACTTTTTTTTTCTTAGAGAGCTCCATTGCAGCAGTGCATGTTATCAGTTCAGTAGCAGCCCTTCCTACTCTGCAGATGTGGCAGACCCACCTGCCCCGGGTCTGTCACTTTGATGTCACAGCTGTATTTAGCCTATTGATTTTGAAGAAATGAGAGAAACTAGCAATTTACTGTGAATTGAGTGGCAGTCAGTGTTTCCTCCTTCATCATCCCCTCATGCTCACTTTTCAGAGAGCATGATTTAGGTATGCAGCAATGGGTATTGCGATGGTTAGCAGTGAATATGCACAAAATACAGGGTATGTTAAAGTGTTTAACATGATTTCCTTGGAGAATGAGTTGAGTAGAAGCTAAAATTTTCATTTTATGGCATTGTATTTAACCCACACTGACAAAATCTTTGCATTCACCCACTGACTCACAGCTCAAAACAGCCAGCAAACCTTTCAAAGGCAGCCCTTACGGTTACACTAGCAGAGGCGATAGGGCATCAAAACTGTTGGCCCAGAGCTGCAGAAGACTGACTGATTTCCCCTCATCCCTTCACAAACCTGGTTGATAGGAGCTCTACAACAGGCCAATCAACAAGAAATATTAGCACACCTAACAGCATTACAACCGTTTAGTATCTCCACCTGCACCACTTGACATTCACAGCTTCTGCTAGAAAATATGGGATAGTGTTCAAAGTATACAGGAGTTTGCAGTAGGTTCTGGTAAGCCATGCAGTTGTGGCAGCTCTTCCCAAAGTAATTTTTAGTCTAAAGGAGCTTTACACTTGCAGATTGAAACGATAAATGCCTATGTGAAAACGGAGTTGTCTGATGCCATAGGGATATATGGATGCATGTGTGGATGTACTTTAATGTCAGAACACTGTTGGTGCTTACATTCTTTAAGGTTATGGTGGGACAACAACACCAAACCTAATTTACTGAATTTTTTTCCTTACATAGAATAAAAATCAGTGGAATCCATTCTGCCTAATCACAGCCCTATATTCTTAAACTGATGAAATAATTAAGAACAGCAGTAACACACACACACACACAAAAGGAATTAATAGAGAATCTATTACGTCACAGTAGGAATTTACTGGAGGTAGGTCTTTAGGCTATCCTTTGTGTTATTTCAAGTGTCAGAATGACAGGCATCATGAAGAAATTAAAATAAACCCCAAGCAAAAGTCTATTCAGTTTAGCACATGGAAGATTTGGAGGGTACTGGGACTTTGGGGAATGTGTGGCTCTTAGGAGGCTTGTTCCTCAGTATGGTTTTGCTATGGAGCAAAAGGTCCAATTTAAATAGCTCTGGAGATGCATTATTTGAATTTATAAACTAGTTTCTGATTTTTTTTAAAAGAATATCACGGAGTTTTCCATGCCACTCTTTCATGAAAGAGAATTGTTAATCTGGACAACTAAGATTCTGGCCTTTGGAGAGGATGTTTTCAGAACAATAATTTCATCAAAACATTCTCAGTATTGTTTATGAATCTGGGAATATATGTCAGCTGAATTGTGTCTGTGCTTTTAATATTAATTGAAACAAGAATAAGAATCCGTATAGAATCAGAGAGATCAACATATCCAGATCTCCAAAAACATTAAAAAGGACACAAGGAGGAGAAAGCTGTTCAGAACAGTCCTCCTTTTCTGCTTTACTTCTATGACTTATGTATGAGCCTTTTCTTATGCTCTCAGGGGGTTTAGGAATGGTGCACAGGAAAATGTGCATTCAATTTCTAGGAAGTAACATGCTTTGTTTTTAAATTACATGACTATTTCTAAACATAATTTTTGATAAAGGCCAGTTAAATCTGCTCAGAAATTTCATCAGTGTTTTCCTTTTTTCTCTAGCCTCATCCAAGGGGAGATTTCAATAGGATTTTTTGGTCTACACAGTGTATTTGGTATAAAACTTCATTTGTGATCTCAAAAAGATGATTCCCGAGCTCTTTTAAAAGAACATATCTTGTCACGGAGTTATCTTTAGATCTATCTGTCCATGATGGGAGGATCTATCTGTGTCTGTGACAGGGGTACAGCAGGCCCCACAGACTAACTGGCCTGAAAAAGGGAGAGGGGAGGGGATGTTTGTGGTTTATGGGCTGCTTTGACCCGGTTCTGTGACTAATGGAGCAGGAGACCCACAGACCCATGCCCTGGGGAAGGGAGAAGGAGAAGGGTAGGGAGATGGACCTAAAAACAGAACAGCGGCAATGATATGAGGAGGAAAGTTAATTTACTAAATACGGTATTGGAATGCAAGATAACACAATATAATACAATATAATTGGAATTGAGGCTAATAAGAGAGTGTCCAAAACTGATGGCTTTACTCTAAGAATTGAAGGCAGGATGGCAGGGGAACATGCACTCCCACGCAGCGAAAAAAGTGAGTATCCCGTGGCTTGCAAGGAGTTTTATCTTTCCCTCTGAACGCAAAGTCCTCTGGGGTATGTAGTTCTTCTCTTCTGAGAACAAGGTACACAGAAAATCGGCAGTCCATGGAACTGGAGCATTAACTTTTTAACTCCCAGTGCACTACATGATGTTACAATGTGGAATACCGATAACAAAAATCATAAAACCATGACACTTGTTCAGGCCAGCTATCAACCGTGACTTTGTTGAATGGTTGATATTAGGTTTTTAAATATTTGAAGTAAGTTTAGTGAGAAGCCAAAACAGCATTGCTGTGAAACTATGCTGGCTTCTGGTAACAGGACCCACACATTGCTGAGAGAGAATCCAGTAGCACCACAGTACCAAACAAGAAATCTCTACACAGTTGTTTTTTATTTGTTGGCATTATGCATGAAATGAACTGTTGACTTATTGTTGGCAATTTAAATACAGTCTGGTACCAATACAGTGCCACTAAACTGACTGTTTCATCCATTCATTTATTTTTCTTGAGGTTTGGAAAGCAAACCCATGACCAGTATTTTCATTAAAGCCTTTACCTTCACACGCTGCTCTAGATCCTCCCCTCTCAGCCATGTACTGACCTGGCCACTGTTTCTACTAAAATGATCAGTTTGCTCTAGCAGGTGCTGGTGCAATTTTGGCTTGGGAAGTTTTGTACCCAACAGGTCCATCTCTCTTTCTACTAGGCTGACCAAATTCTAAATGCATACTAGCAGTATGTGGCTGCTCAGCATGGGATGCAAATTACTTGCAGAGATTATTTTTCTCCCCCCCCCATATGATCCTGACTGAGGAGCAGGCTGCTCTACAGAGCTAACGTTTATCTCTAGTCAGACTGTAGTTAAAATAGTTGCTATTTATTTCTTAAGCTTTTACCATGTTCAAATAGTCATTGAATAAGCCCAGTCAATAAAGGCTTATTCAGTTAAATTGTTGAGAGTGTAGTGGAAGCTCTTCTGGCACCTGTTGCCAAGGATGGCTCATCTCTGTATGCAGACTGCCAGAAAAAGGCAGTTTGTTTATTCATGGAGTATGAAAAACTGGCAATAGAAAATGCATTGTTGTAGCACTTTTTCTTTCAAGATGCAAGTCACAAATTTTTCACAGGTTTTAGAGTATTCTTCAAATAATATCTGAAAAATCTGCTAATGTAAAACCTGTCTTTCACTTATGCTCTGAAATATCTTTCCAGTCTCATGGTAGCATAAGGGGAGGTGTTAACGATACATTTAATCCATTATTTGCTCAAGATTTATGTGAAAGTGTAAATAAGTATCTGATACATGACAGGCACTGCTATTGAGTTTTGTAGGGAGTGGACCAAGAGTTGTAGCTCTGGATGTTTGGAACGATTTGTTTAGAGCAGATGACCTGTGGACTCTGAGCTGCACTACCACTTTGATGATGGGACAATAGACCCGCTGGCCTGGTTTTGACTCCCTGAGACCATTTTGCAAAATGAAGTAATAATTTCATATTATCTTTGCATGAAACTTACTACATCTGCCACAAAGCCTTCTTTGTGGCATAGTTTCAATAGAATGCATCAGTGGGCTGCACCTTAGAGCTCTCAGCTCAAAGTTAATTGCTATATTCCATGGAATTATTGTTCCCCTTCTCCATTTCCTCCTTTGCTCAAGTGAGTTCAAGGGTACAAAGGGGAGCAACAGTTCTGTGAAGGGAATGGAAGAGGAGTCCAAAGTAGAAGACTTAGTTGCTTCCTTCTTCCTAAACCTCCCCAACAGTGAACTCACTCATCTGGAGTTTGGAAATAAAAGATGATTAGGCTGTATATCTGACATGAAAGTTATAATCTGCTTATCTATTGTGTTTGTCTTCCTAATTTAGTTTTTTTGTGTGTGTGTGTGCTCAAATAATTATAATAAAAATGTTTTGTAACTGCTAGTTCTCTGGATTAATAATGCAGAAAGATCACAACATAATGTCTTGAGACTGCATTTTCCTCCTAGAGGCACACAGAAGTGTCAGAGCCACAGAGCTGTTCTGTTTGCAGAGTGGGAACCTGGATTAATAGGAAGCCAGTGAGCTGGGAATTCCTGCTCAGAAACAAACTGAGTGGATAAGGAAAATCACTAAGGCTTCAGCTATAAATACGCCTAATTTAAATTCACATCAGCATGAAGTTTTAAAGATTTATTTCCATAACTTGAAGTAAAAGGTGTTTGTTTTAGGGATGATTAACTCACACTGCCTTATAGGTAAGGGAAAATGGCAGGATAAGGGTAGCTTAAATTATTGGTTGGAGTATGTGTACTAAAAGTGTGAGAAAAGATTTTAGTCCAAATGTTTTTTTAGCTCCTTCTTATTAGCGTACAATTACAGATTTTGAAGATTCATCAGCATTGAGCAGGTACTGATCTTATCACCAAAATAAATAAAATTATCACAATGGTTAAACTAAATTACCCAAATTAGAAAAAAAAAAAAGGACGGACAAGAATAAAGAAACAGAATTTATAAGCTGTTTTGGAGTGAGAAGCATGTAGAACAACTGTGATTCTTAACATTTTTTAATATTGAAAGAAAAATAGAACTTTAATAAAAAAAGAATATCATCCTGAAATGTTGACGATATTATGTATACCAGCTAGAGCTCGGGCACTGGAATAGTTTACCCAGACATGATCCTGCAAATCCATCAGATCAGGTCAAGTGCTCTTGCTGAGCAGAGAATTATTTGTATGAGCTATTAGGGGGACAGCTGTTAGGTGACAGATGTCTGGGAGGGAAGATGTGCTTTCTTTACAAGGCCATTGCTTTTGAGCATTTTCTGCAAGCTTTCTTTTTAATGTGATGGCCTGTGTGTGGTTCTACACTCCAATAACTTCCAGAAAGTTTCACATTCTTAATAACTAATTTAGCAAGTTCTTGTTTTCTTTCTTTCATACATTACTAGTAAAATGCCTGATTTCCCTGCAAGACTGTTCAGAAACTAAAATGAAAAGGACACCATCATAAGTTTTTCTTCTTTTCTTAAAAAAAAAAAAAGATTGGTATTTACGAAGATCGTGGTATTTTAGATTGTGAAGACAATTGCAGTGCCTTGAATATCTGCTCTCCTTTGTCACTCCTGGATCCAAATCAGACTGGAGGCCTCGTTTCCATGGAAGCAATGCTTGTTATTAAAGATATTTCTTCTACAAACAGACTTGTCAATTCTCACGCCTTTGGTTCAAGCTTTATAGTTTCAAGCCTTATCTGGAGCTTTTATGTTCTGTCTTCTTTGATCTTCTGCCAGAAGGCTTTACATTGTAGACTAAGGTTATGATGTTTGCATGTTTTACTTCTCAGTTGCTCTGTGAACAGCAAGTAAGAGATGAAAAACTTATGCCTCACTTTCTTCCTTCACACAGCAGTATTACAAGTCCTCAAATGTGGACAAACCATATGTTTTTATTTTATTACTCTTACTATTTGCCCATTTTTCAAAGCATGAATATCTTTTGACAAGCACCTTACGTTACTGCTAGATTCCTCCCTTGCTTTCTCTCAAGAAAAAACAGTTGTGGAGGATTGAGCTGGGAAGACATTCCTCTGGAATACTTTTCATTATGAATCCTTTAAATTTGTTTATTTTTCTCAGTACAGTTTTAATATTTCTGCAGTTTGGATAGAGGAGTACAGTATACATTTTTAAGTCTGAAGGGCTCTTTCAGACTGTCAAGTCGCATGCTAGCATATAATTCTGTCTATAATATCTTTTTGTATTGCCAGAATTGTATACATCAGTTTTGTTGCCAGAATCATGCAATTCCAACAGGCTTTCAGGTTTTGACAGATGGGAATCCACCACTGCTAGTGATAAACTGTTGCAGTGGCTAATTCTCTCTATGCTTATTTGAGCTTTCCTTTGCTCATCACTCTCTTTTTATGCCTTGTACAGGCTTTACACTGTAGGTTTTCTGCCTATGTGGCTATGTATCTTGTTCTGGGGACCGTTCAGTCCTATCTGATAAACCAAACAGGTTGAACTGTTTAAGCCTCTTACTGTAAAGCTTTTCTAATACCCTAGAATCATTCCTGCTATTCTTTACATATTTTTTAATATGGTTGTACCAATCACATTCAACTGAATCATGCAGTAAATGTTTTTCAGATAGACATTATCATCCTTTTGAATTTTCTGACACTCAGTAACTGTTTGAAAGCTTGAAAAGTTTTAATAGAATTGTTCTTGCTGGAGCACAACTTAATGGTGGTTAAGTGCAAGGAGAGCCATCAGTTTTTGAGCTGAAAGAAAAATATACCTATAAAATCAATATCAATTTTATAATTGAAATGTAAAACAAATAGACATTTAACAGTTTAGAGTACAGCTAAAAAACAATCTGAAGACCTGAAGTAACTGAGATGTTCTTACCCTGAATAGTTACAGAACATTAATGGTACTTGGGATTTCCTCTTTTGGGGCAGATGGATGGATTTCTCAGCAAAACAAGGTACCTGGCAGTCGAATTTTTATTTGTTCTAAGTTTTTAAAATTTGACTCCTAGAAGTCTCATTAAAAATAGCCATAAATACAAAGGTCTCATAAAAAATAACCCATGGTAAATATTGTGAATTAGCAAACTGTTGGGATGACTTTTGCACTTTTGCAGATTCTATTCTCAAGTTTTATTTGGAGGTAATCTTCTCACCACCCTATATCTGTATCACCTCTGTATCTCAAGTTCCTCTTACATACAACTTAGAATAATACCATTTTCCCTCTAAGGAATAGCAAAAATTGGTAATTTTCTGATCAAATGACCTTAATTCTTTCATTGTCAGTTAGAAAGGCAGTTCTAATAAAAAGAAGAGCCTTAGAGCCACCCAAGGTTATTAAGATGACCAAAACAAGAAAGATTAAGTTGTGGGGAAGATAAACAAGGAAAGCTTACTGGCAGGAATAGGAAATTCCTGCTGTGAGCTGGATTCATTGAGATGTAACAGAAAAGATCTTTTGAATCAAATGTCTGAGTAGTCTGAGTCCTTTGAAGGAAGAAAAATTGCACTGGCCTTTATTGTGGTTAGTCGTGTTGATTGATCCTCATCATGACTGACTTCTGAACCAGTTTCTCAGAATGAACTTTACTACTTGAACATGAAATTCCTCACCTAACTGTGAAATCTTCTATGCTACAATTTCCTCTGATTTCCAAAATCAGAGTATTTGGTTGCCTCAAAGTATCTCCATAGCAAATCGAGATCCTGTTTTTTAATAAAGCTATCCTAATCTGTGATGTATTCCACTAGTATCCTGGTAAAGTTGTCAGTCTGTGCTTACAGAGAGTTTGGGAGCTGACTTTCTAAAACTGTTGAAGTTACACATACAGAAAGTGCCATGGTTTTTTTTGCAGATATTGCCTAAAAGTGATAAAGGGATTTTAAAAGTAATGTCTGTAGAGTTTTTAGGATACTTACAGGTTTGACTTTGCAAGTGAAAAGCAGAATTATTGTTTTTCAGGATTATTTTACTTTGATTACTAGTCTGTCTGTCTGAGAAAGAAACTTACCACACTAAGTTCACATGAGGATACTCAGCTTCAGAGAGCCTCTTATAAATACATTTCAAAATCTGATTATACACTTAAGAATGCAGAGAAGTCCATAGCAGGATTTCTAGAAGCCTCCAGGCTCATTCCATGATTAGAATCAGGTGATTATTTCAGATTCTAATTTTAGAAAAGGAACACATGCAGCTCTGTTGTTGCTTCAAACAAGTTATTGCCTGGTAGCTAGGACATCACAATTGTCTGTGAATGCTATAAGGTCTGTTGTGAGCTAAGATATCATGTTAAGCTTTAGTTTAAGAGCTTTAAACAAAAGCATTTTTTCTAACATTTAGGTGGGCACATGGGTTAGACGTAGACAATTATAATGACTCTGCTGCTAAATGCTATCTTGATTACATTCACTTGTGCATCCTTGGAAAATAATGATGTAATTATAAGCTGTTTATAATGATTACATGTACTGATAGAATGTTCTTCAAATATTCTGATAGCTTTTATTCAAATATATTTTGAATGACAGTATTTCTTTATTTAGTTGTTATTCCACCATGCAATTTGTGTAGATGAAAATAAAGCTATTTGCTAAGTGATCGAGTGAATGCAGAGGTTTGTTCTTCTGCTAGAAACTGACTTTATGATCTAGTAGGAATAAGCCTGGGCTAAAATTTGAGGAAAGAATCTCTGAAGAGATAAAAAAGATAAAGAACCATGTATGACCAAAATGGTTACAAGTCAAAAGTTCAGCCTGAGTATTTTACCCATAATTTAGTATTTCAAATGTATGAGTTCTTCTGTTTTAGACAATGGATTTTTTCAGAGAATCAAACAGGTGCCCTGTTTTTTTTCCCTTAAAAATATATATTAAATGTCTTCTTGTGTGGTTCAAGTACTCTGCTTCTTTGAGGTAAACAAGATTTCTTTCGCTCCTTATTTGCAAAAGATCTGAGTTAGATTTTATACTTCATCTTTGCTCTTTAATAAGCATTGCTGACTGGAAGCTTAAACTGAAGGTTAAGTGATCATACACAATTTTAAAAAATAATTTGGGAATAAAAGGATATAAATAGCACTTCCTTCACCTTCTCTGGTACTTTTGTTTGTGAGATACTGTTTAGGCTGATGTTCCTATTGATCTTGATGGACAGATTGGCTACTTTTGTGAGGATTAAGGATGGGAGTAAGTGAAAAAGAAGCAAATCATTTCAAGGTTAGCATTTTCCCAACCGCCATTAAAGCTACTCAGAATTTAAAGAAATTCTATAGACATTGATTATCCTTTTAAGCATCAAAGCATTTTATCCAAAAACTACGAGTCATATTTTCTGAAGTTTCTTTTTTGTTGTAAAAGGCCAAATAATTCAAATATATCTCTTTGTTTCAATGTAAGCCTATTCCTCTACTTGTAAACAAATTGCTTTCATTTTGTTTTTAACTTTTTTGTGTGTGTGGCAGGAGGGAATGGCTTATAATCTAAGATTTCTTTCTTCAAAATCTGCCTTCAAAATAAATTTTGATATAATT
Source organism: Numida meleagris (assembly GCF_002078875.1). Classification (NCBI taxonomy): domain Eukaryota; kingdom Metazoa; phylum Chordata; class Aves; order Galliformes; family Numididae; genus Numida; species Numida meleagris. The sequence continues at coordinate 13,454,679 of NC_034412.1, forward strand.
TTTCAAAATTAAATATTTTGATAGCTTCAGTGAGATTTTTCATATTAGTAGAATATAATACTAATCCTTCCATGTAGATTTAAACTAGCCAAACAGACAACAAAACAGGCATGTTTGTTAAACTCAAACTAGTACGAAGGTAATAGGGTAAATAATTTCTCAGATGTATAAAGAAGGAAACAAAAAAATTTTGCTGAAATAAGTTACATAAATTTGGAATTTCTACATGGTTCTGAATGTTCTCCTACAGATTGTTTCAACAGAAAGGAAGTATGGAGGTAGGAAAGAGTGGTGGCAAGTGTTAGGATTTTAGAAATATTTTCATGTGAGGAAAAGATGGTTAGGGATGGGGTCATTAGATTTAGGGAGAGATTCACAAGCTTTTCATGATGAGCTCTTCATAGCTAACAACCTAGCCTCGCTGCTTTCTTGGAATGATATTTAGGCTTCTTTTTTTTGTAAGAATTAAAGAATATTAGTGAAATGGAAATGATTACTTCAAAAAGCTATAACAACATTTTTAACATTATCTATGGACTTTTAGAATAATTGTTGCCGTTAGAATAGACTGCTAACACTTTCTAGTCTGACTTAAACTGAAAAATCACAACTGACATTTCAATAAATGATTGAAACAGTATCTTCTGCAGTTTCTGAAAAGTCTTATCTCCAAGTATTCTGCAAAGTTTTGTTGAGTGTATGATCGTGGGGCACAGAATCCAACTCATAAATGTAGTAGATAAAAAAAATACTGCGTTACCTAAACAACCTTTTACAAGCCCATGATAGGTTCCTGGTGCCTATTTTTCACAACCTGCAAGCATGGGATATCACCTAAGTAATACCAGTTTGCAGATTCTGGTTCTTTTATAGAGTGACTGTTTCCTGAAAGTTCTGTAATGTTTACTTCTACTATGACAGGAGCATACTTTTTGAAATTACACTGAATGACAGCAAAATCTGGTAGATGCGGATCTCAGGAGAGAATTTTGATGAATGTCCTTTGGGAAACATCTAGTTTCTAAAACTTATGTTCACTTCAACAATCTATTCTTTTTATTAGAAAAAGGACATTTTATTTACCTAGTATGGTAAGATAATTGTGCAGTTCGGTAATACAGAACACATCAATGGCAGGATAAACGTTTCTGAGTTTGAGTTGTAGGAAGAGCCATGTCTTCATTGAGGACTTGAATTCAGTAACTGGTCATTACAGCTCTCACTCTTCCACCCCACTTGGGTGCTGTAAAGACATTTTCCAGGCTACTTCTGGTTTTGCAAGATTAGAAAACATATCTTTCAATACACTCTCTATTGAAAAATCATCGCATTTACATTTTAATTGTTTATGTGAAAAGAATTGCTTTTATTTCAGAAAATAAATGTGAACATAAAATCTATCTTTTCCCTGAAAGGCACATGTTTGAGAAAGCTTAGAAATGGTTTAGCTTTCAATGAAAACATGCATATTATGTTTTTTACCAATTATAAAATAGAAATTTTATTCCCTTTTGAGTTAAGTATAAGATTGTTAGAAGTTTTTTACTTAGGAAATAGCAATGGAATTGGAGTATGCTCCACTGGAAGAGGCACTGCTCCACAAGGCAGCACACATTCCTGAATGACTTTGCAATCAGATGCACTTCTTGCAGTGCTATAGAAGTGGAATACTCAGAAACCAACTTCAATGTCACTGTTTCATTTGAAAAAAAAAAAAAAAAAAAATTCTAAACGCTACTAAAATACCTGCTTTGACACTGGTTTTCCACAGTCTCTAATTTATGATGTGAAATACTATTATTTTTAACGGAGCAGAAAGATTTCTTACATTAGTCCTTAGATTTTATTTTTAATATCATATTGAACATTCATAGCTGAATGAGTTTCTTTGAGCGTTTCTATTTTATCCCCTAATTTTTCCCATTTGAAGAGCATAAGTGTCCAATTTAACATCAAATTTCTCTTCCATGGTTTTAATAGCACTTAGTTTGGCACTTATGGAAATTTCATAGGTAGAACCAACCTCTGCCAGCTTCCCTAGGGTGGAAATTATAGGGTGTAGGAGAGAATAGGAAGCTATTGATGGAGAACTCCCTGGAGTGATCTCCCCATCTTACTCTCTAAAGCATATTAACAATCATTTCTGAAGTGCCACGGCTATATTCAGTGTTTTTTCCTTCTCAAATGCAAGAAGAGAAGATAAAATCTTCTGTAAAATCTCTTAATCTTAAAGCTTTGCCCTCTGAAGTCTTACTGATGGATCTGCACTGACAATTATGAGCAGTTCCAGTGAAGTTAATAAGACGCCAGCAAGCCCAATAGCATTTACAGCAGTGGAGGTCACTATTGAAGAAGAGCTGTCCTTTTCTGCAGCTGTGCAATTCTTAACACTCAGAATGTGGCAGAATATTTTTTATTATTTCTCTGCTTTTAAATTAATGCATAATTGTTGATTAAACTCAAGGTCACATGAATTCTACAGAAAATGCTCTCAGACTGTATGAATGCTGGTTTCTGTGGCAACATAATTTACGTCAAAAAAAAAAACCTTTTATTGTGAAAGTTACTGAAGCTTTTATCACCATAACCCTTGTCATGTTGTTTTAAAATTGCTTCTTATTCTTCTACAGCAGAGCGTAGTGCAGTCTTTTACTTTATCAATGCATAGAAGCTTGAGAGAAGTTACTAATAAAACGTTTGTGTTGATGGATTATCACCACTAGAAAAACATCAGATGTATGTTAATGAGCTGTCATTGCCTGCCACCTTGACAACACACTGGGGGTAGTGTTCACAGTTAGATCTTTCACTCTTCTGAAATGAGCTGGATGTTGTTCACAAGCACAAAAGTTAAAACAAACAACCATACCCACAGTACGTATGAGGGCTACTTCGAAAGTAATGCCTCCTATTTTTTTATGCTCACCCACAGTGTCAGAGGTGGATGTTGGAGGTACGGCAGTAGAGGCTGAATCTTCCCATAAATATTGCTGCACGTTGTTGCTGTGCGACAGATGGCAGTGGAGGGGCAGTCTGACTGAATGGTGTCTGACATGGAAGTGAGTATGAAGCAAAGGTGTGGAATAGAATTCCTCCATGTGGAGAAAATTGCACCTGCTGACATTCATCAGTGCTTGCTGAGTATTTATGGAGATCAAACAGTGGGTGTGAGCACCCTGAGGTGGTGGGTGATGAGCTTCAATGGTAGCGGCAGCCACATGAAAACAAGCCGTGTTCCTCAGGGCTCTGCACAGCTGTCACTCCATGAAATGAAGAGCGTCTTGATCAGCTCATCCACACAAATAGGTTAATGGTGGTGACCATATTGAAAGGAAAAACAGCTGTTTTGTGGCCGAGAAATTGCTGTATCAAATAGTGTTATTTGTTCTCTTTGTATCTGTTGTTGTTTCCATGGAAATAGGATTTACTTTTGGATCAACCTACATGCATGTATGATATTAAATATGGAGAGATAGATATCGAAGGTATCTATGTTCTTCAAGTACTAGATGATGTTTTCATTTGAATTATTTTGAAACTGCTAGGCTTACATCTTAACCAACAGTCACTGTTAAAAATGAAATTATTTCTGTTTATCTTCATGAGATGACTGCAAATAACATGGAATGAAGTCAGAAAAAAGTGAATGTCTCTATTCGATGTACTGGAGACAAGTTCTTCCCCTGCAGGTTTTTATGGATATTTTTAAATGTGTCACTTCCTGACAGTTGATGAAATAAAGTAGGTTTGTATACACAGCTTTTCCTGCAGATAATGGCAAAATTTTTTAGAAGATGGCATTTCCTCTCTACTAAGCCAGATTCATGTCATATTGAATTCACACGTATTTTATACAGCCATGATTTCATTCAACCTGGTCAGTATCTATCCCTGCTTCAGCAATGTCATTTTTGGGGGCAGTTTACTGTTCTTATTTGTCTGCTTGATATCTTTAAACCCTTTTACCCTATTTGGTGTACTGAGCTCCTGGTGTTCCTGAGCTATTCAGTTCTCCAAACACTGACTGTGCTGAGGAGGGCTATACTGGAAGACTAAGTAACATAAGCAGTTTTTTTAAAACTTGTTTTTAATATACTTACTTGCAGTTTGATAGTGTGAGCTATGCCCCTAAGTACGTGAAACTGCCAATAAGTAAAAAATTCCCATATCTCTCAGATACCAAGCACTGTTTCATCTGTGCTGTTCCTCTGAGGATGTGGCTAAGACTTTAATCTGAGATCACTTCTACATGGGCAGGACTCCTATTGCAGATCACCATTGCAATCAGCTAGAAATGAGATTTCTTTAGTGGACGTCTGATACAAACTCTACAATCACTGCTATACATACCACAATGGGAGGTCTGAACAGGTCACCTGCTTCAGCTGTCAGGAGCTCAAGTGTGAGGAAACAGATGTTAAGAATAGCTAATCAGATGCACTGATAAAGCTGTGTGAATAATTTTTTACACCTTATGCCTATGCAGAGCCTAGCTGAATTATCATTACAGAAATTCTTCTATAATTTAGCATATAATTGCATGTTCAGTCATGTCAAATATCATTCACATGGTATGACTTATGAACATAGTTTTTGCTGCTTCATATTCACATCTGTCCAAACAATGAAAACATGGCTTCTTCCTACAAGTACCACTACTAAGTCTCATCACATCTTGAAAGACGGCCTGCAAGACTGTATTTTCCTCAGTTACAGGCTGATTCTGAAGTCTCTACATGAAGAAGATGAGGTCAACAGTTTCTGACTCAAATTTGTTATTGTGTTGGTCTGCTTCACTAGATCAGTGAGGAATAGCAGGTTCATTTAATAAAATATTTAGGCCTATGTCGAATTTTAAGCAAAAGTTGCCTGATTTAAATCAATGAGATGGTATGTGTGCCCAAATACACCATTCTGGTCTATATTAATAGAATTCAATTCCTATTATTAAGGTCCAAAGTTTCTTAAGTTTCTGTTAGTGGTAGAAAGAAGCTAATCACTGGTATTCTATTGTTCTGTGGAAGGCATTCGTAAAAACTTTCTGAATAATGTTCAGAAAGTAGGGAGACTATATAAAGTACTCTTATCCTGGTAAGTTGGTAGTGCAAAAGCACAACCGCTATTCATGTTTGCTGTTCATCAGTCTGTTTGTAGACAGTTCTTTCTATTTCCTTCTTAATACCATGAAATGTTATTAATCATTTTTTTTATTACATGAAAATATAGGAACAAATTGTAAATTACAATGGTTACATGTTTTTGTTTTTTTTCTTTTTAAACATAGCATTTAGGAAAATCAGATTGTTTTCAGAAATACATAATTCATTTTTCTGGATGATAGTCACATTGCTGGATACTGAAAAATTTCTGTTAATCTTTTTTTTTTCCTAGCTAATTGGGATTTCTATGCCCTTTTCATGAAAGAATATTCCAGTCATAAATCTAGTACATCCAGGGCTTAAGTTGTGTTGTTTTTATTATTATTGTATCACTGTTTCAGTAGTTCACTTTTAGAACTGCAGACATAACTGTCAGGGAGATTTACAATGAACTGTTATCCCAGCATTTTACAGCTCAGTCTGCAATACAGTTTCTTTAAAGACTTTACCCTTATCCTCTGACTTCAGTTTAAAAATACAATTTGCGTCTTTCTGTCAATAAAAGTCTTTGGTACCATGGGATACTGGAGTAATCTGCTGTCTAGAATAACTTTTTACTTATTTTGGATAGAATTCTGAGTATCCCAACAATAATGATTAGCTGCTAAACTAGAACTTCATTGACAGAGTACGCTTCTTCCCTCCATGCTCATCTTTCTTGAGTAGTTGGGCACCAGGGGAGGTTCAGGTTGGATACTGGGAAAAATTTCTTCCATGAAGGAATGGTCAGGCCCAGGGAGGTGGTTGAATCACATCCCTGGAAGTGTTCAAGAAACATTTAGATATTGTACTAAGGGACGTGGTTTAGTGGGGAAATATTGGTAGTAAGTGAGTGGTTGGACTAAATGATCTTGGAGATCTTTTCCAACCTTGGTGATTCTATAATCCTATATTGTCTTAAGATGATCCCAGAACTGAATTCTAACCAGATGATAAAAATTTTGGACTCAACAGAGATACTGCTTTTATGACACATCATGACTTTCCACATTCCATCCTTAACTCTTTCATTTTCCAGAAATGGTCATTTTCTTTCTCTGTCTTAGAGAAACGAAGGACTTAATAACTTCCTCACCTCTTTCCAAAGATAGTACTTGTCCTTTCTGGAGATTCACTACTTGATTAACATGATCAAATTTGACTTAGAACAATCCATACTTAGCTTGAAGCTTACTGTTTCTGAATTGACTTTTGTTCCTGAAGGTTTTTTATTCCCCCCCCCTAAACAGTGTCTGCTGGTAATAAATAAATGATGTGTATTATATCCTGAAAAACTCTGCATCAGTGTAGCCTATATTACAGTAATACAGCAACAATACATAAGGCTGCAAATTAACATATAAAATATTGTAATTCAAATCTGTGAAATAGTGTTTTTTTCTCACTTGAAGTAGTTGCAGAAATAGCAAGTTAAAAGTGCAAATGTATAATTTTTGGAATTCTTTGCCAAAAAAAGTTGAATCTGTTTTGCTGATAAACTTCAGTATCTTCCTTTTTCTTTTTCTTTTTCTTTTTCTTTTTCTTTTTCTTTTTCTTTTTCTTTTTCTTTTTCTTTTTCTTTTTCTTTTTCTTTTTCTTTTNTTCTTTTTCTTTTTCTTTTTCTTTTTCTTTTTCTTTTTCTTTTTCTTTTTCTTTTTCTTTTTCTTTTTCTTTTTCTTTTTCTTTTTCTTTTCTTCTTCTTTTTCTTCTTCTGTTTTTTTTCTGTTTCTTTTTCTTCTTCTTCTTCTTTTTTCCTTCTTCTTTTTCTTTTTCTTTATAAAATAAATATATTATTATATGTATAAAATATAATTTGCTGCTAAGCTTTGACTAAATATGATTCTCTCTTTTACCCAATGTGCTTTTGACTCAAGATGATGTCAGTACATTTAAGAAGGAAGAAAAACTTAATGAGAAATTCATGAAGTATGAAGAATCCTGGGAACAAGCTTAATTTTTTCATCTTGGAGGATCTTCAGCTGACAAGGTTAAAATCATTTCTGTCATTCAAACAGGACATCAGCTTCACAGAACGTCATAGATATCAAAGACTGCAATCAGTAACATGGACTGCTTCAGAATACTAAGAAATAGTCCAGATAGGAACTCAGTACAGTACAAGACTCTTTGCTTCATTCAACAAAACTGTCTACCTTAAGAAACTGTCTCTCAGTCCATTCACTAATTTATCAAATTTTTAAAATAGTTTCTTACTCTTCTTTGTATGAAGGAGTATTTCAAAGTCTCATCTCTCAGTAATTTAGATTTTCTTTAATTTTAAGCCTTAAGGTTTCATGTTGGAATTGTATTTAACACAAGTAGTCTTCTGCCCTGATGTTCATCTTATTCTCCCATCATCTTCACCCTCTTTAAAAGAGGCAGTTATGTCTACTATTCTACCAGAACATATAAATCTTTTTTTTTAATATGAGGAAGTCTGTAATTAAGGTAGTCTTTCTATCTGCCTAAATCAGAATGATATCTTTAATAAAAATAAATGAAAGCTCACAGCCTAGTATTGTTAAAGAACAGACTCAAGACAGAAATAAAAAAAAAAATGAAGAATTAGATAGCTGTCTCTTGAAACTATGTACCTAGCTCCACATAGGTTGTAAATATCATCTCTCTAGTTGCACAAGTAAGCCTGATGGTTTGTGTGTGCTGGATGACAGAATATAAATGTTGCATAATAAAACATTGCTCTCTAAATAACCCAGGCAGACATACCATAGAAATGGGACTCTTAAGAAAGCACAAAAATTCACTTGCTGATTATTTGACTCTATTTCTTATTTCAAATAAATAACATTAAATTGTAATACCTGAATCCATATAAAAAGAGCCTTGAAATTGTAAAAGGACATTGCAATATTAGAATATTAGAATAGATTAGAAATAATTCATACTTCTGGCATGTTTTTGAGTGCTTTGTCAATTTGTTTAAACTATATCAATGCCTAAGGTTCTCTAAATCATTGCAACTATTAAACATTTTGATGATTGCTTTGATTAAGATTTGCTGAAGTCAGGGGATTTCTAGGCATTTGCTATATTATTAATAATTAAACATGGATATAAATGCAAAAACTGAAACAGTGATGGGAATCAGACAAAATTCTCTGGAGAAGATCCCTAGAAGTGTGCTAGCAAGTGCATTTGTCGGGTCAAGAATGCCTAGACTTGTGTTGTCACAAAAAAACCTCATGAGGAAATAAACAAAAAGTTCATTTTAAACATAATTTACAAAGTTAGGCAAACCTTGACTGTAATCTTATGAAACTACAGTATTAAGTCAGAATCTAAAAGCTGCTCAGCAAAGTAGCTGAGAGCACAAACCTCAGGGAAAGGGAGGTAAAAGTTGGCATGAGTCAGAAGGAAGAGGGAAAATTATCTGCAGTTTTATCCCCTTTATTATTATATAATATATATAGTGTAATATGCCAGTGCTGAATACTTACAGTGCTGGAATGAGCCATGGCTTGCACAAGAAAAGATGTGGTGAAAGTTATAGTTCTTCAACTGATTCTTGACAATTGAAGAATATGACACTTGTAAATACTTCTGCTAAAACATATTATTAGGACAATATTTTATTTGAAAAGACCTCATGGCAGAAGCAGTTTCAATAAACATTAGGAAAACTTACTAAAGATTTTAATTCAGGAACAATAAAGTAATATTGTGGGTAGCTGATTGTATGATATTGTATTTAGCGTATGATAAAGGAGACTTCGGTTGAGGTTTGATAGCTACAGTGAATCTTTGTTGTTAGTTAATAATAAACACACAAGGAAGGAATTTGTGAAAAATCCCTCAGATATCTCTCCCAGGGACTATGGAGATTCAGAGCAGTTTTTCTTCCCGGTGGGTAACTTCTATCCTTTGGGGAGGCCTTCTAAAAGACAGTCTCCTCATGCTGGCATTTTTGCCTTTGTTGACCCACTGTAACAGTGATATTTTTCAACTCTGGAATTGCAGTCTTTAGGAATTACATTCCTTTCTAAAGCCATGGATTCAGATTTGCATTGGAAGCAGGAGATTGCTGCCAGATTCTGCTGTTTGTTAATTACTGCCAGAAGCTTGTCTTAGCAGCCTGCTGAATGAACAGTCTGTCACAAACTAGATGTCCTGTTCATTATGTTTCCTTCAGGCATTGCTGGACAATTGGCAACACCTCCTCACACATCTCCTTGCTCTCCTTTTATCATCACTGCAGAAGTCACTTAATGATCTTGTCCAATGATATCTTGAAAGACGTTTTTTCATCAGATTGTAAGAACTAAGGGGAACGCAACAGATTATTTACTTATTTAGTTTAAGCACTGTTATACCTTGATCCAGAGTGTCAGATCATAAAAGAGTGTTTGTTGTAATACCTCAGCCAACTTCCTGCCCTCTCTGGTTCACTTCTCCATTCCTGGTAGGCCAAATGTTCTTTGTTAACATTCTCAGGCAGATTTGAAGATAGACTCCAGTGCAGCTGAGTGTATGTGATCACACGATGTATTTTGCCTTGTGGTTTCTTCTGTGAAATAGGGTGTATGGGAACTGTTAGGATATGGCCTTAACCAGTGATTGAGCACCTAGTGAAGGGGCATGGCCATTCCTAGGAGTACAGGGGCAGGCAATTCACCTGTGCAACCAGGAGTGAACCTTGGGTCCACCCCTCCCTAACCTCATTTAAGGGCTTGCAGACAAAAGGGAAGGATCTCTACTTGGAGATTGTCTCCTTCGGAAGTTTCCAGAGGGCCCTGATCATCAGAAAGGAGTGTGCTATGTATGTTATTTCTTTTTTGTTATTGGACTGTGAATGATATCTTTCTTGGATGACCCGAAAACTGGTCAAAGGCAACTGCATCAGCTGCCTCCTATCTTTACGTGTGTTTATTGTGATGTCCCAACACATCTTAATTCTGCCTTTCATTTCCAAAGCTGTCTAATCACAAAAGAGTGGTAATGTATGTTCTCAGTTCTAAGTATGCAAAATAAAATTTATTTATTTAGGTTTAGAATCTCCCTTGTTCCTATATTGTCCTACAACTTTTGTCTCCTTTTATTTTCTTGTTTGGTATTTTAACCAGTCTTCTGCATGAGCTAAATCTCCATGACCCCAATTACATCATACATCTTTTTAACTACCATGTGTTATATCTAAAAAAAAAAAAAAAAAAAACCTACTAATTTGTTCCTTCTGCTGCTTCTATTTTTGTAGAAAGAGCTGACTCGCACAGGCCTTGAGCTTTCCCTTTTCCTTTCCTCTTATCACCATTCCTCTAACTCACTTTTTCCTTGCTGCTGGGAGAAAGCTTTTGCTTTGTTTCTCACACGTTTTAGTTGGGTCCCTGTTGCTCAAGATTTAAGTCTTGATGAACATATACAATGTTCCATAATAATAAAAAATATTTTAGATAGCTTTTTTCTATAAAAAAAGGAAAAAAACTCATTTTCTGAAAGGTATGGCTATTGATTTCCTTTAAAAAAAAATGTATCTTGGCTAAATTCATTATAGTTCCTCTTCTTTTTCTCTTCTTCTTCTCTTTGTGTTAACCTGTTTGCCTTTCAACATACTGTTTTAAATAGATGCTGCCAATGTTTTCTTGAAATGAAATTTACTGTAACCCAGGAAATTCTCAAAATGCTTTTTCAATAAGCACCTAAATGACTTAGAAAACAAAGGACTTCTCCTTCAACCTAGTGTCTGTTAGATGTTCTTCACTGAAAGCCTGCATTCACCTCTGGCAGTGCAGTACTGCGCGAGGATACCAGGGGGTATGTCTGGCCAGTCGTGTACCTGTGTGTTATTGGTTTTCATCTCCTGAATTATATATGCTGTTCTGAACATTTGTTCATATTTTGTTACAAGGCAGGATATGAAATGTAGTGCTCTATGGAAAACATGAAAACAATTAGCAGTGCTGCAGTAAGATACATTTAATTCTAATAATAGAAGTCCTTGCTCATGAACAGTTCTGGAGATGCATAGTAGGCCTCATCTATGCATGAGTCTGTGGCTGCTCAGTATACGTTGGTTTCTAAATAGTATCTGTTGAACAGAAATCTCTCTGGGAAATGCAGCCATTGAAATGAGTGCCTTTTCCCCCCATTATCACCTCTATTCATACGTGGGGAGAGAATGCGGTGGTGACAGGGGCTGCTCTAAAGCTGCTGGGAAAAGTTTTTCATGTTTCAATTGCCATGTAGAGTCATATCAAGATTCCCAAAGCTGTCGATGTCTATCTGTACTATCTGCACACTGCACAAACAAGTAGTGAGAGTGATCCTTAAAAGCATTGTAATCTAAATAAATGGGGAAGACTGGAGAAGAAATGGACTGACATCCAAGCATCATATACAGGAACAGTAGCCAATAAAGCCTTGATCTTGCAGTAAGGCCTGCAGAATAAGGCTTTATACACTGTTTCTTCCTTTTCCTTCTTCCGTGTTCTGAATGCTCAGCAGATAAAATGCCTGCCAAGTGTTGCTGTTTTTTTTTTTCCTCCCTGTCATCTGTGACTTCTAGGGCAAGGGTATGTTTTTAATGATTGTACTTACATGTGAGTTGGTACTAGAAATCTACTATACATGGGCAAAAAAGTTTGTTTATTGAAATAAACTGAAAAAAAAAAAAGATAAAATACTCTCATGGAGTACAAGAACTGCAAAAAAGATAAAAAATGGGCTGAGGTGGAGGCAATAAGAAGCCCTAGCTGGATCTGGGAGGAGATTGCTGTTGTGAACTAAATGACATTCTTCAAGCATTTCATCCTTCTTTTGTGGGTCCAGCAGCACATCTCTGAACTGCTGCCATGGAAACTAGCATGGCTACAGAGTGCTGTAGTGTGGGCAAGGCACTGAGCGTACCAAAGTGTAGGTACCTGGAAATTCCTTAGCAGAGATATGTGTCCACTGTGGTGTTATTTGTTCTGAATTTTTCTGGCAGAGTCCTGGACTCTGTGGGATGTGATGCACTGATATATCTTGCTACTATGGCTTTACAAGCAGGGTCAGAAAAGGACTTTATTTTTTCTGAAAATTTTCCTTTTTAATTGGTTTTTGGAGACAGAGCAGCTGTATGCTCTCATGGCTGTTATCTGTCCTCTCACTGCCTGAGGTGTTCCTCTCAGTCAGACTGTAATTGTCCCTAATTCCACGTACACTTTGGTGTCCCCTGACTCTCTATGCTGCACATGGATATTCAACCATCACAGGAGGTAGGGCAGATTTGGAAGTGTGTTCTTGCATGACATTTTCCGCTGGGGACATTTACAGGGTGGTGGGAGATGTGTGGGAAATGAGAGAGGTCTTCAGTTGTCTTAGAGCAAAGAACTAGCCTGGCTAGGGGACTAGAACAGCAGTACCAAGCAAGGGCACTGAAATGACACTGTACTTACAGTGAGTTTGTTCTGAAGTCTCACGCTGTTGAGATGGTCTTTCTTTGCATTCAAAATGAGATTCTGAAATCCTAGAAAATGTTACAGTCGTGCAATTCCAAGTAATTCATAAAAGTACCACTGACAATTAATTTTGCATTATTCTGAAGTTATTTTTCATTGTTGGTGAAGAGGTAAACACAATGTAAAATAGAAACCCAGTATGCCTTTTAAAAACTCCTCTAGAGAAATGTTACAGGAAATTTTTATACAGCTCATTTCTGCAATCAGCTAAAATGACATATATTTGGATATAGATATTTTCTGTGGAGGATAGCAGCAACAACAACTTCTGTTTCTTTTTTCTACATTTCTATTTTCCTTATATGACTGTACAGGTGCAATGCAAAGGACGGGAATTCATAATTCCTCAGTACTTGATGATAAGAGTTAATGCAAATCAAATGATTTAATAACGCTTGAAAGCTCAATAACAAAAAGGTTTTCCACCATCTTTCTTGAAAGAGAAAGATTTGAAGTTTCTTCATTAATCTGGGCACATGCTGTTGATTTATTTCCTGATGGAAAAACAATCAGCTCAAAACAATTTCTTACCATTGGCAAGCTGTTTAATGGCACTTCCTTTCCAGCCCATGTTATGACAGTTCTCATGCTGCTAAGCAAAAGCCTGTTGTTATCAATTCATTATTAGTTTTCATTGAGGCCCTGGGTCAGGTCACAACCCTTATTTTTTCCAAAGACCCCATCACTATTAGTTTCTCTCCCAGAGATAAGGAAATGATGGATGAAACTTACTTACCACATTTAAATTATCAGTAGGAAATTCATCAGCCAGTCCAGTAGGGTAAAGAAATGTCATAAATTCAATAAACCACTGGCAGTATAATGGGTGCTTATATATATGAGATGCAATGAAAACAGAGATCAACCGATCAGATTTGAAAGACAGGAGCACATAAAAATGCACAGCTGTAAACTCTGAGGGAGACTGTTTGCTGTGGACAAACCTAGCACAGGGTATCTACGGTATCTATGCTGGCAGCAAGAAGAGCTGGAAATTTTATGATAGTCTTGTGGTGTAAGCAGCTGATATGGAAGTCATAAAAGAGAAGCCAAATGCTTTTAGGCTTATTTCTCTCAGGCCATAGTGACTTTCTTCTCCACTAGCAATAAAGAGAAAGATTTTTCCAAATTATGCTAACATCTTTGTGAAACAAGTATCTTCATGTAACATGAAATGCTTCTCAGTCAGTTTCTGATACCTCTGAGATTGATGAATATGTAATTCCTTACTCATCTATCAGTTCTACTGGTGTCATTATGACTATTTGCCGATGTCTCAGTACAACAAGCATTTAAGACTACAGTTGAAGTTTAACAGCAACTGACTGCTTTGCTGGATCTGGTCCAGAATGACTATTAGTCTGTTTAATGACAGATAGGCCCTCAGGGCCACTCTGTATTCTTGGTGACATTGGTAGCCTGTGGCAAGCAAAAGAAATCTTATGTTTTACTCTGAGTGAAAAAGTCAAGAAAGATTTGGTCTTTCCTAGGACTTGTGACTTGGAGTGTGACTTCAGTAGGGTTTTTTTTCTGTTTCATTGCTGATTGTGAGCCTGATAATTTCCTTCAAATCCACAGTAACTTGCAACCATTCTTGGATGTACTAAATGCTTTCTGTACAGCTGTATTCCTTTTTTTTTTTTTTTCTGTTGAAATGATAAATTGAGTTCCTGTTTTAATTGGATTCTGAGTGACATGAGTTAATAACAAATATGTTTCTGAATGTATAGACATGAACGCATATACTGAAGTTCAACAGCTAGTTAACATTAAATGGATTGGCTTCACTTAGGCCAAGGGAGACCATTTGTTTTCCTTGGGGCAACAGTGAACTTCCCCTTGGGAAGACACGTTCCTTCTTAGTCCAGAAGTACCAGTTCAAACTGAATGGGGGGAATCTCTCCCTTCCTTAGTCTCACTTTTAAGTTAGGATATTTTATGATTAAACTCATTTCTTTTTTTTTTTTTAATTAATGTTTTATATAAAATAGCTTAAATCATTGAGGCAGATATAAATGAGGAAATATTTGAGTACAGACTAGAAGGGAAACCTTACCACAGAGAATTGTTTCCTAGCAGTACCATTTTGTCATCTGTGGAGGAGTGGGAGTCCAGCATTTGTATGGTACAACTCATCCGGTGCTTTAAGTGTAAAATAATATTTGTTTTGTCCCTTCCTGGATGTGTGATTTTTGCCCTGAATCCAGAAAGACATCTTGAGATTTGTGTCTGATGATCAGTAGGTTAGGTTCCATTTAGTGGTTGTATCATATTATCTGTGCTTATAATACATAATAATACTTGTCGTAATACAAGAATAATACATCAAATGTCTTTTATCCCCATCAAAACACAGAAATATTTTAGTATGGAAACCTAGATTTGTGTTGCGTACAGATATATTCCTTAGCATAAAGACTTTGAAAAATATTACTATATAAATAAAATTTTTCCAAGGATGCTATTTGTTTTGATTATGAAATCAAACATTAGTACACAAAAACAATTGTCAAATGTAAATGTAGAAGTGCATTTTAGTAAGCGTAAAATGAAAACTTACCTTCTCATCTTTGTTCCAGGCCTGCTGGCAATATATATTTTCAAAACTGTGTACAAACCTATTCTTACAGGTTTTTTTATATCAATCTTTTTCATGAAAAACTTGAGGACAATGAATTCCCACTCAGTACTCTATTGCAAAGAACATAAGATGGGTCTTCTGTGTACTTCAAACTGATGCTGCTGTGGTGCACGGTTCAGAGAGTACCTTTACTGCGTGACTGATGCAAACTATTTCAGTCTGTACAAATTTGGGAAGAATATTTTGTGTACAGAGTTTCAGACATAAAAGCTGCTGATGAAATATTGGCAATTGCCTTGAGACCTCTTTGAAAATGTGATCTTAAGGAATTTTACACATGGAAAACATTAACAACATCCTAGCAATCAGCATGTCAGAAAGTGGGAAGGATTGTGATGGGAAAAGGGTGACTGTGCTGAACCAACCCTTCAAATACAATTTCATGCTGGGGCTGTGTGCACCATGCAGAAGGGAAAGCCATTGGATACCAGCATCCACAAGTGACCCAATCTCTTCCTGGCCTTAGAGCTAAGAGGATCATAAGTCTTATGTAGAAACACATCTGTTCTTCTCAAATCCACATATAAGTTCATTTGGAAGAGCTAAGGGCAAGGCATTTCACTTCTTTGTCCTTTCCTGATAGGCACCTTTGTGAGTGTGTGTTTGTTTGTTTTTGTTTACAATTAACACAAGAGACAGCAGATCAGTAACAACATCAACAGTATTTTCAAGGTTGTTTTTTCTACTTTGAGTGGTAACTAATCCAGAAGAGATGCCACTGAGAATCTTTGTTGTTGCTGTCTGCCTCAAATACTCAAGACATACAAGTTTATTACTCTTTGTATGAAATAGTATTCACATAAAAGTCAATAGCTAAGCTCCCATTTACATGAGGAGATTAAGGATTTATTTTCTAAGTCATCTTTTGCGTGTTTGCATCGACTATTTATAAGTTCTCAATTTTTACCAGTTTTATTATCGTTTTTGCAGTTAGATTGGTTCCACTCACAATTTAAAAAACAAAAACAAACTATAAAAACCTGTAACATGAGTCATTTCATTTCTGTTACGTTGCTTGCTCTTGAAAAAACACACTGCCAAAGAAAGCATGGAATTGCTAAGGGTAAATTTTATAACAAATCTGGAGGTCTGACCAAAGGTCTTTGCTGAATTGTATATTTCTTTTAATTTTTGTTATTTTTTTCCCCAAGAATAATGAAATCCTAGGTTTTCAGTAAATCTGCATGTTATAAAATGAGGATGGAAGGTGAGCATAGCATTCAGGTTTGCCTAACGGTTCCAATGTTATGTGTCTTTTAGTTGCCATTTCAGTTTTGAGTTGTAAAATTTCAGATTGAACTTGTTTGAATTTATTTCTATTGACAGTCCTGTCTTGAGAGGTCCAAAAATATTTAAGTTTCATCAAACTGTTCCACATTGTATATATCAAGTAAGGGAGAAAATGGCTGTCAGTTGTCCAAGTTACAGGACAGGAACTACAGGAATATAATGTACTGACAAGTTTGTAGATTGTTGAGATTTATCAGAAATTCTAGATTTGACAGTGGAGATAATGTCATGGACTAAAAGATTTTTGATATATTCATGAAAATCTTTCAGGATGATTATTATAATTATGATGGAATTATAAGCATGGCTGAATTTCCATTACTGCTCCTGTGGACAGGACAAAGAAGAATGAATATAGTTCCTGTCTTCTTCTTCCTCCATCGTTCCTTCTTAGGCTAACTGCATGAAGTAATGTTTGAACCTGTAGGCTAAGACTACAGATTTTGATCTTGATGGTGGACTCCGTGACAGGTTATTATTCTCTGGCCATGCCTCCTATCTACTGCATTTTGCAGCACTTGGGCCCCTCTGCTTTCTGAAGCTACAGCAGAAATACTGTCCTTTGATTAGAGCCAGTTTATTGAGATTTTTTCTGTAATAGAGTTTTAAGAAGAATTGGAAAGAAACTGTTTTGTTCTGTTGCACTGAATTTTGGAAATGTTTAGCTTTCCCTTGACAATATGAAATCAGCTTTCTGATGGCAGGCCAGTTAGCTCATCCTTGATTTTTCAAAACTTGTTAGGGCTCTATTCTAGCTGTGATGCGTGCCATCCTTGCTTTGAAGTTTCAGATATTGGGGATTTTGCATTTGCAAAGTAGTCACTGCTATGAATATGCTTGAGTTACTTTTCTTAGTGTTTTCACTACTTCAGTGGGAGCAGCTCTTACTGTCATTTCCACTCAGATTAAGATGTTTTAGGAGAGACAAAATAGTAGCGGTGCCATTAAACTCACTTTGTATCTGTGGGGTTTCAGGGAGAACACAATGTCAATGTAAAACATTACAAATATCTTTGTCCTTTAAGTTGGTAAATACCAGGGACTTCGCTTTTGGAAAGAAATTGCTTTTATGCATACATTTATGTTACTGTTAATAGTGTTTTCACTGTGTCAAAGGTGTATTGAATTTGTTCTATTAAAACTGTATCTCCCAAGACATGGTTTCAGTGGGAACATCTCTTGCTGTCACTTCTATTGAGATCATGATTGTTTGGAAGGCGAAAAAAAAAGAGTCATACAATTTCTGTAGGACTTGGAAAGACTACACTGTCACTAGAAAACAGCACATGAATTTCTTCTGTCTTTAACTTGTAGGGTTTTTTAAATGAATAATAATGTACATAAAAGGTGAACATAACATTTTAAATCCTGTTTAGCTTCTTCAGTTCTGTTCTTTTGAGCCAGTGCCTAAACCAACAGCAACTGTTGAGCTGCATTCAAATACTGAGACCTATTTACACATTTGATACCAAATATGCAAATTAAAGAAACAACAAAATTTACATTTGTCTTGTGTGAGACACCAATGAAGATGAGCAATAGTACAAGAGATCAGATGCAATCGTGTGATTTTGAAAGTGGAAGCACTATGAACTAAAAAAAGATATTGCATTACCCATGAATATTGTTCAACCTAATACATCATCTATTTCTTTGAAAATGTATGTTGGAAATTAATTTTACAAGATATACTTATCTCCATGTATAACTTTTATATTTTTAATTCAGAGAAGCATTAATTTCAACATATTTTCCATGTCTGAATTATCTACATTATTATCTACGTTTCGGATGTAAAGGAATATATGTCACTACACAAGAATCCTTTTCTTCTGTTTGTTTGCAAACAGAGCATTTTGCCTTAAAAAAAGGAAAATAAAACAGAACTTTTTTTTTTTCAGTAGAAATGACTTTAAACGTAGCCAAAATAGTCAAACAAAAACCTTCTTTCCTGAAGGAGGTTGCATCAGTGATGAGGTTGCTTCTAGTGCTGTTAGCTTCCCACATGGGAAATACACAAAGAAAAGTGTGTTTTTATATATTTTTTTTATGTTAAGTTCTCATATTTTTTTATAGGAAAGGAAGACACTGTTTAAGGCGAAAGAATACATTCACTTCTAATTAAATCTTTAAAATATTTTGATATTTCTCCTGTGGCATATAAATGCATATTAGTAAGGTCAAGCACACTGTTATGATGCTAAAACTTTATTACCAAGCTTATTCATATAGAAACTGTTGGGTTTTTTCGGGTCTCATGTAATCAAAGTGTGAATGTGAATAGTCTCATTTCTCTACATTTCTCTGCCTCTAGTTCATGACATCATTGATACAATCTCAACCTTAAAATAATCTGAAAGCAACAGACATCTATGCCACCAGTCATCCCCCTATCTTACATAGAACAGGAGACAATAGATTTGTAATATCGTTGGAAAATACTAACTTATTAATGATTAAGGACTGAAAAATAATTTTTTCATTCTACAAAATATATTAATTTTTGATGAGATCAGCTTTTTTCTAGCTCTGACATTTAATTTATTTATCTTTATAGATAATATGACTGGTTGAAAACATTCTTCATTTTTTGGTAGCCTCCATGGCCATGTGAATATGATACAAATGGATTAGGATTTTTAGGATTAGCTCCAAATAATTTGGAAGTGATCATAGCACTGAGACACAAATACGCATCTAATTTCTGTTGTTGCAGGTACCTAGTCAACACTAAGTTGTTGCTCTTTTTGATATGTAGTTTTGGAATTGATGGTGAACTTTTTATGTTTTTTATGTGAAGCAGGCTGAGGAAAACTGTAATTTGACTCTTTCATTTATATGGATTTGTTTATTGTTTTATTCTCAAGAACAGGTTAAATAGCACTACCAGGAGGGAATCTGACACTAGCTTCAACTGCATGCCCCTTTTCCATTCTGCTTACAAGTCATTAATGATATTGTTCTAATAGAATAAAAACAATTGTACAACTTCACAGAAGAGTCAAACAGCCCCAACTGAAAACAAAATTCAATATTTTACGCTTAGCACTTTTTATGATTTAATTCATGAGCATAGTGTTCTTTGTCTAAGAAAATCTCAGATCTAGACACGTGAAGTTAATGTAGTTATTAGAATTAGCAACTCCCATGTACTGTTGTCTTTTTAAATTTTCCACCTCGTTAACATTTGCGAATGAATATGTAATTCCAAGCCTACAGAAGTCATACTCTTTTGTCATTGAACATGTTTGCTGCTAGCAATAACTAGCTCTTCTAATGATGTCTTGCAGATAAATGAGCATTTATGCCCAAAATACAACAATATGGATAAAGAGCTGTGTAATCAATAGCTATGTTCTGAATTTCTGGGATGGTTACAGATACCTGTTCCAACTCAGTGGCATTTGCCTTAATCACTTTAGATTGCAAGTGGTTTCTAATAAGTAACATTTAGATTAAAAAGTTAATATAATACAGGGGGCCAAAGTTTTGCTCCAAAATAACAATGACCAAACCTCAAGAGAATATTCTTCTTCAGTTTAGCACATCTGATAAGCTTTATATCAGATATCACATTGCCAG
Source organism: Numida meleagris (assembly GCF_002078875.1). Lineage (NCBI taxonomy): Eukaryota > Metazoa > Chordata > Aves > Galliformes > Numididae > Numida > Numida meleagris. The sequence continues at coordinate 13,474,784 of NC_034412.1, forward strand.
GCAGAGATTTTCAGCAATGTTTTCCCAAATAATCTAGTTTGAAAGTAAGTGCAAAATAATTTCCTTTGCAATTCCTACCTGCAGTGGGCTCGGTGAGTTTTCTTCACTTGAAATGCTGGTGGGATACATTAATAAATTAATAAATACCAAGTACATATGTATATAGAATGCAGAATATAATCCCAACATGTGTAAACTATAATTCCTCCACTGTCACTGGATAAATCACACAGTCATTATTATGGGACTGTCATTTACATATTAGATTCTGAAGAGAAGCAACCAGCAGCTTCTCAGCTGTAATTTGAGCTAATGCAAAGTCGTGTTCTAGTGGAAGTGTAAAAGAACCATTTCTCAAAGCAAGGCAAATTTATAGGCACTTCAGTTAGTTAATAGTTAAATTGAATCCAGTAATTTTGTTAATGTGCACAACTGTTCCCTAATGCCATACTGATGTAATGTAGTAACATCTAATAACAGAGCATTGTAAAAATCCTTAATGGTTTACAAAACATAACTTCCTTTGTTGTCCTATGACTAATAAATTTTCTTTGAAAGCTTTTCTATGTGAGAATTGGTTTTCAGGTCTCTTAAAACTGCTGTCATCCACATGTTGCCCAGAATGCAAGTCCCTTGGAAGAGGATTAAGCACTTTGACAAACCAAAAGGAACAGTTTGACCTTTATGGTTTTGACTGTTGTTTCTTAATGCCAACACAAAGCAAAAATAAACAATATCTGATGGCACTCACATATCAGGAATGATTACAGAATGACATTATTTACACTTGACATTTTGAGTGGCAGATGGGAAAACAATTTGAATCCAGCTTTTCTTGTCAATGTTTAATTTAAAACACTTAAGCTAATAAATACAGTGCATTTTAGTTCTACAAAATAGAAATATTCTTATGCTTCTTTGGCATAAATGCTAATATTTTGACAAGAACTAAATCAGAATTGGACATGAAAACAGACCTTTTCCCCCATTTTGATACAGTGAACTTAGTTTATTATAGTGCTGATAAAAATCAGCATCTCATTGTCAAATATTCTCTGTGATGTTTTCAAAACATTTGTCTTAGTATTTTGAGGCATTTCACTGAAAAGTGCTGCAAACCAGTGGCACCAAATATTTCACATTTCAGTTAATTTCTCTGATGTATGGAAGTCAAAAGTTTTAAATTTTAATTCAAACATTAAGGAAGTCAACAGCAAGTCTGTACTGTGTGTGTGTGAACTATGTGAAGAAGAACTAATTAACTGTGTATACCTTGCACTAAGTCTAGAAGCTGCCTAGACCTGTGTCATCACTTATTCCTCCTAGCCAGGTTGCTCTTTCTGTTATTCTCACCTATTCCTGCTAATTAGGCTTGCTCTTTCTGTCAGTGTATGGATTTTTTTTTACAGGGCCTATTCTTACATAATTAAATTTCTCCCCAGTCATTTCCCAAGTGTCTTCCAAAATGTTTTGAAAGTGATTTTCCCTATATTCTGGATACAAAACCTTACCGAATACACTTTTCTATTACTTAAGCAGTGCTAAAACCAAACACTGCAAGATACAAGTATATGGATTTGGCTTGGATTGAAGCTCAGCTGAATCTGGGCCTCTGTGCAATTCTTAAAGTGTATAAGCACCTAAAAATGAAAGGAGACATTTAGTAGATTAAAAGACTCCCACTAGGACTGTCTAAGCACAGCTGAAAATCCCACAATGTCTATTTCCTTTCTCTTACCTGGTGGGACCCCCAGAATGCCTGTACAACCAGGAATACTGTACCAGTGAGAGGGGTCTTATTTAGGCAAATGAACATCTTGTATCAATACTAACTACAATAATGGAATTGTAATTGATATATACTTGATCTCAAGCTCGTCTTGTGTCATGGTTTCTTAGGCATTTTTTCTTTGATCCTTAACTTCTACCTGGAATTTCACCAAGTATAATTATATGAAATAACGTATATATGGATTATTGGAGTGTTAAGTTTGATGCAAATATACTTGAAACTGCTTGGAAGCCATCAGGAAAAGCTGAATTAAAACTCTGTGTTTCCATATTGTTCTTTTTTTCTCATTTGCCTCTACAAATGCAGGCCAATTCAGGTTTAACTGATTATAGAGGTTAAAAGAAGTTACTAATGAATAAAAAACCTGTCAAATGAATCTGATGTTTCTGTTCCTGGTAGATTCTAAAAACTATGCTATTTGCTAATTATCAAGACATTTCTTCATATTAAGTTGCCATATTTGTCTTCTAGTTAGTATCAGTGTCACATAGTTATCATACAGTCACACATTTATGATCTTATTATATGAGATGCTAGTATTTGTGTGTGTGTTTTTTTATGAAGTATTGCTCTTACAGTGCCTTTCCTTTGTTAAAAGTATTAAAGCTATTTGTGACTTTGGAAAACAAATTGTACTACTTAAGTGCACCTCCCTTTGCCACCTGCAACAAAGTTGGGTGGCAGCCTGTCTGCAAATTCCATTCCAGTTTGCCAGCGTGCACTTTACCCAGCTTTGTAGCTTGCACCTTTTCAAGGAGCAGAATAACTTAAGGCACTTCTCATACAGTCATTAATTGGTTGAGTCTAGTGGGATCTCTTCACTGACTATGTGTTAATGTTTGTGATGTGGGTCACAACTCTGCATTGCTATTTTCTCTAATTACCAGACTTCAGTGTTTTTCTCTCAGCTGAAACCCTGTGTTCTCCCAGGCACAGTGTACGTAGAGGTAGAGATATCACAAAATGAGAGGAAAAAAATAACCTAACTATCTTCATGGTCTAGAAAGGTCCAATTAACAATTAGAAGAATGTGTTGAAATAAAAATTTTACAATGCTTTTTTGACTCTGTTTTTAAACTGTTATGTTCACTGCTCAGATTTATCATTGGATTAACAAACTGCTGATAAGAACACTTTTAACACCAGAGCATTAATGGTTCTGAACACAGATGGTTTGAGTTGTTTGAAGTTGCATGAATTACTGAACTATAGTATTATTGCAAGGGTGTTAATTGTTCACTGAGCCTGGACTGGAAATACACTTCAATGCATTCTGCACCATCACTGGATGTGCAGTGATCATAAATGAATGTAGACCACTGCAAGAATGCAAAAAGTGATCTCACGCGTTGATGGATCTGTGAATGTGAAGGTTCTGCTCATTCCTGCTCCTTGCATAAGTACAGAAAAGTGATCATACAACACAGAAAGTACAGTAGGAATAAGGCAATGACATGGCTTCATTCTGAGATTCCATACTTCATAATGATTTTAAGAGAGTGAGAACAACTGACGTGGAAGAGACATACTTTATTGCAGGACTGATGGCAGTGATGACATATTTTCCCTGTGAAGCTGGCTCCCCCCATCTTCAGTATGAACTACACCAGAATTACAAGCTACAAAAGGTACAAGCTGCAAAAATGTTTATAGATGAGGACTGCATTTGAGAAGAAAGTGAAAAATGATCATGCTGCATCTGTGATCCATAGACAAATCCATAATTTATATTCCAAGGGTTGAGGCTTTTAAATAATAGTTTTCATTTATCACTGATATTATTATGTATCTACTTTGGGAGGTGTCTATATCAATCTTTCCGCTCTCTCTCTCTCCAAAGTCCTAGGGGTAGGCGTAGATTGCTGCAAGCATGCTGCCTGAATCTGGGAAGTCTACTTGGTGAAATATTATTTATTAAAACCTCTGAAGGAAAACTGGAAAATATAAATGATAGCAGCAAATAAGTAACAAAGAATTTAATGCTGCTTCTTCTACAGGACAGTTTTTTTTTTTTTTTTTTCTTTTTGTCTAGATGGATTCATGTTTTTGTAATCAGAAGCTATGAAGCTTTAGCTGACAGGAATCTATACTTTCCCCCTGCCCCCAAAAAGCATTCTGCTATCCTCAGTTGAGGTGGGGTAAGCCATACTGAACTGCCATAAGAAAACTTGTAGGTTGCATGGCATGAAAGGCACTGAGGATAATACCTGCATTTTCGTCCTTGTTTTGTACAGAAAAAAACCCTAAAATCATGCTCCCTTTTCCACCATACGTTATGTGTTTCCGTTTTTCCATTCACTGCAGATCAAGCAGGAGGTGGACCACGTGGAGAAGGTCAGTTGGAAAGTAAAGAGATCTAGAAGGAAAGTAAAGTAATGTAGAAAACATGAGTTATGAGAATATGGGGTTATTTTTTTTCTAGGAAGAGCCAATCATATCTCCTTCCCGCACAGGAAGGTACAGAAGGCCACTCTGGTGAGAAAGGGAATAATCCAAGAGATTAGGCAAAAGTAAGGTGGCAAAGATTTCAAATAGGATAAAAAAATAACTACTGGCCAAGTGAAACCCTGCTGCAGCATTTAAATGTGGAAATATGGCATTTCTGTCACTGAGACTTTCAAAAAAACAAGAGAAATAAGCATCTGTCAGAAATATCAAGGAATAGCTAATCCTTCCTTAGGGCAGGAGAATGTATTTGGTCATGTCTTAAAATTCCCTTCACTACTCATTTTTCACTGACTGTTTTAGGATTTTACAGGGAGAGTTTCAGCCCAAAGGGTATACACTAAGAAGTCCAGTGTTGTGGTTTTTGTCTGAGAATTTTTAGATGGTTTTTCTCCAGGAGTAAATGGAAAGTGTCACATGGGGAATGTCTAGTCAAATAAATGAATGTTGAGAACTACAGTGTTTTACAGATGCACACTTAGCATATCTCTGTAGAGAAGATTCCTGTGGTTGCTACAATCAATGTCAAAAATCCTATTGACTTAAGTGGTTAGAGATGAAAACCTTAAGCTACTTGGAAGATCTCAGTTAATCAATTTGAATAAAATTATTATGCTATGTGTATCCAACTAAGCAACAGATTTCTTTTCTAGAGATGTGACACTGTCATGCCAAATATCCCCCACCATTTTTAGATATTCATTTTAATCAATATTAGTTAAATTTGGCTTGAGCAAGTTATTTTGCTAGCCAGATTTTGTGAAAGATTTACCATTTTTGATGCATGCTTGCTTTATCACCCTGGTGCTTCCATTTACAGAAGAGGTAGATACAATATAAAATATTCATTTATCAATTTACTGATGTTTAAAAGCCTTTTCTCTCCTTTCCCTTTGTCCATTTGGGCTCTGCACCTCTGCCTGTTCAGCTGTTAGAGGGTGTCTCAGGGTGACCCCTACTCTTTTTTTGGGAGGCTGGCAGGGGACATCAGGAGGAGCCTGGGGCAGGTGAACCTAGGCTGGGGACCACCTCTGGGGCTTGTCCCTGTCTGCTGCTGTGCAATGGGAAGCAGGTTTGCCTGCCAGGATTTGCAGAACAACCAAGCTTTGTTGTTGTTGTTGTTGTGAGCTTGCTTCTTTCTGTTTCAGATTAAAAATATCTCTTGGGTTTGGCCATTTCTGAGGTGATACCTGCAGGAGCGAAGCAGAAGGCAGAGCATAGTCACCAGCTATGACAGCCTTCAGGTGAGAGTTCTTTCCTTTCATGTGGAGATGGCCAGCTTCTCATATGGAGAAGTTTTTTGGCCCTTGTGAGATTCAGCTGCCCCGCTGAGGAGGTGGGAATTTCTGCACCATCTTGCAGGGTAGCAATGGTGTAAGGAGCTGTGGAGAGGGTAGAGCTGCAGGGAGAAAAATGGCTATGAAACTGCAGAAGATCACACTGGCTTCTCCCTGGAGGGATGCTGTGGGCTAGTGGAGAGCTGAGCCAGAGCCTCCATGTGTCTGGGCCCTGCAAAGTAATCACTGTGCCTGTACCAGAGGCAAATCTCCAGAGAGTGGCTTGTCCCAGATGTGTAGCTGGTGTCTTAGTTTCAGGTGGGTTGAAACTTTTTACTTCAGTGTCTGGTATGATGCTGTGTTTTGGTTCTAGGAGAAAAACAACACTGGTATCACACAGATGCTTATAGCTGCTGCTAGGCAGTGTTATACAGAGCCAAGACCATTCACAGAGAAGGGCCCAAGGAGCTGGGAGGGAACATAATTAGGACAACTGACTTAAACTGGCCAAAGACATATTCCATACCATACGACATCAAGCAGAAGGAGTTTTGAAGGAGGTAGGAGTTCATCTCTCCTATTCTCTTCCACTGCTCAGGGGGCTAGCTGGGCATTGGTTGGGGGGTGGTAAGCAATTACTTGTGCATCACTTGTTATACACATTTATATATATGTATGTAATAATTGTTATCCTTTTCTCTGTCTTAGTGAATGGTTTTGTCTCAGCTCATGAATTCTTTTTTTAATTCTCTCCCCCATCCCACATAACTGTGTGGTGCTCAGCCACCTGCTGGGTTAAACCACAGCAGTCTTTGTCCTCCCTGCCTTTTGGCAGTCTGTGTACGTAGAACCAATCCTGGCAGCTTGTTGGTGTTCTGTGCTGCTTAGGTCAAATAAAAGTCTTAGCTTCTTTACTTTGCTTTTAAGGAGAAGGTAAAAGCGTATTTGCTGTCACAATGAAAGGTTGTTCTGGTAGTCTGAAGAAAACAAATGTAAAGTACATGTTTCTAGGTAGGCTTTAATGATTGTAGTGGGAGGATCTGCATTGTGTGATGGGGAAATACTTTGTGAGAGGAAGAGGCTAGTGAGGAAAACTAATGTCTTTCCTCCCTGCTTTTTTGTGTTAATCTGCACTCAATCCCAGATCTGAGTGAACCGAAGACCAAAATAGTATGAACTTGCAGTTTCTAAAGGTCTGAATCTTTGTGGGTAGACAGCTATAATCCCATATACATTTTTTTTCATTGTTAAAATATGACAGAGCACTGTTCTATTTGGAGTTTATCTCAAAATATAGCATTCCCCTGACTGCTGTATCCTACTATTCTGCATGCGAAGAAAATCTGAGGAAAATCTGTATAACTCAGCCACTTAAACCCAGCTTCTCCACAAAGTGTTACATATATATGTGGGTTGCTCCAAAAATAATGCCTCCTGTTTATTTTGTTGGAAACTACAATAGGTACAAAGAGCACAATAACACTGTTTGACAGAGCAAATTCTCAGCTACAAAACACTTTTTTTTCAATTAAGTGACCACCATTAGCTATGCATTTTTACCACTGAGATGAAGAGCCTGCATGCTGTGCACCTCCACACTAGTGGAGGTGATCCACTGTTTCTCAGCTGCTATGAAGTTGTTGCTAGGAAAATATTGCCTACATAGTCCATCTTTCATTGGCCCACACAGGTGAAGATCAGGTGCCAAATCTAGATTACACAGTGGGTGTGGTAAGATGTCTTGCTGAGATTGACAATGTGCTCCATAGTCTTCAAATTGGCATGAGTATTGGATTTATCGTGTTGCAAGAGGAAGGTTTTCTTCTTCTCTGGCGTGACTCTGGAAGTTTGAGCCTTTAACTTAGTTGGCATTGCAATGTAGTGTGGTCAGAAATGATAGATTGCTCGAGTTACAAGAAATCCAGAAGGATTGCCCCTTTCCTATCCTGAAAGACAGTGAACATCACTTCATGCACTGAGGGCTGCATCTTGACCTTTTTCTTTGATGGGAAATTCACAGGTTGCCACTCCATAGACTCCCATTTTGACTCCAGCTCATAGTGGTGACACCATGTCTCATCACTGGTAATGATGTGATCCAGGAAACTGTCATCTTCAGGCTCATATTGGTTCAGTAGGTTCTGAGAAAATTGTGTATGGTGTTATTTCTGTTCCTGTGTGAACATTTATGGGACGCACCTGGCAAAAACCGTGCAATATTCCAACATTATTACCATTGTGTCCAACACAGTTCTGTGGTAATAATCCACCAAACAGCATGGATGAGCTGATAGAGACTCTATTCATTTTATGGTATGACAGATGTGTATGGCCACCTGGAATGTGGCTTGTTTTCATCTTGCCGTCTCCACTGCTGAAATGCACCACCCACAATATCACATCCACTGTTTGGTCCCCTTGAAAGCTCAGCAAGCATCAATGAATGTCAGTGGGTGCCATTTTTCTGCATGGAGGGATTCAATTCCGCACCTTTGCTTCATATGCACTTCCGTATCAGATGCCATTCTCTCAGACTGTCTCTCTGCTCCTGTCTGTTGCACAGCAGCAACATGTAGTGGGATATTGGTGAGTATGTTCATCCTCTATTGCTATGCCATCAACATCCACCTCTGACGTTGTGGGCCAGCATAATAAGAGACATTACTTTTGGAGCAGCCCTCACATAATAACTCTGAGTCTGACTTCAATTTTTGTTGTGTCCTCTTCTGGTTCAAAGCATAATAGGTTTTAGTTATAAACTTGTATTGAAAGCTGCCTGTGCACTAAATTGGTAAAATTAGCACAGTATCTGTTATGCTATTGATCTTTTAGCATATTGTTCTAGACTTATAAATATGTTCATCTGTAATTTAAGCTTCTTATTGCTTTATTTTGAGTGTTACATTCAATCATGTTTTAAACTGGACATATTCATCTACAGAAAAGTCACTGTAATCTATAGAAATGTTCTTACTTTCAATATAACATGATAAATATTGCTGCAGAGGTATATGCTTTAAGAAAATCTAGATTACTTTCATTAGTGGTTACAAAGCTAAGTAAGATTACATTTTCTTTCATGAATTAACGGTAAAATTAGGCTTTTGAAAATACTAGGAAAAATGTAGCCAAATTTGCAAATTAGCCAAAATTTGTTTTAAAGTATTTCAAAGTAATTGACATACTCTTTAATATGGAGGTATTGTCCTCTTTGAGGATTCCCAAGGTACATATGTTGGTAGTCAGATTATCTTTTGTGCAGGTGGGAAACAAACAAAAAACAGACAACTGTAAAGTAGCACCAATTAATGGCTGATTAATGGCTGTGTGACAAGCAGGTAAAAAGAAAAAAAATTAACACTTGGAGCATCTGTTGCACAAATCCCTGGAGAAATCTAACTTCCCTGCAGACAGTGAGAGTCGTGTTGATTTGAGGGAAGGCAGACTTTCCCCTGGCCCTGTCTCTCACAGAACAGAATGACTGCAGGGGCTCTTCCATGTTCTGCAGTCCACTCGCCTGCCATTGTAAGCACTAGTGACATCTGGTATTATTCATGCTACTTGCTGCCATACACATTTTCCCATGGGTCTGCTGTTCTGATGGTCGGAATCCTATTTTGCTTGTCTGACTTTATTTTACTCCCTTTATTCAGTTCTAGATGAAACTTGCCAATCTTGAATCTATTTTGAGCTGATCTCCAATGCTTCCCTTTCCACTGTCTTTTTTTTTTAAGTGGACAACAATCACCTGTCAGTTCTGTTTTTCTGAGTAAAACAATTTAGGGATAGGCAGTTAATACTGCTGAGTAATCACTCCTAACAAGCTGACTGACTGGCAGTTTATCCGGCCTTGAATCCAGGATGCATGGGCAGAGAGAGTGTGCTGCTGTCTATATTATCCTAGGATAAGACTGCTTTCTTTGCATCGTCTTGTACTTTTCCAGTGTCTTCACTCAGTAGTGCCACTTGATTTCTTTTCTCCTACTCCCCTTCCCCCGCCCCACTCATCTTCCTTTCCAGGCAGCCCCCCAGGACCTTGGTTCCTCCACACCTGCTGCCCCATCTGGCCATGGACAGTTTGTGGTGGAGTGTTCCAGGTGGTACCTGGTTTGGAGAGAGGCAGGAGCAGGTGACCAAGGTGAAGCAGCCTCTATGGCTGCTGTTTCTGCTGTTTATGACTGAGAGTACAGGGCCAACCAAAAGTTTTATTTTACCCAAAAAGTGCAGTAGGCCAGCAAAGTGGCTTTGTAAGATGCATCCAGCTGAAGAGACATTTGTCATGCAGGCCTGCTGCAATCCTTTGAGTGTGGTTCATCCTCAGTGATTGTGAATTCCTCTGTGCTCAGATCTACCTGCTTATTGCCAGCCAGGAATGCACAGAGGTGTACAAAGCCTGGGACAGTCAACACATGCTTGGTTACAGGTTACACTACAGCATATGAGTTACCCACTGAAAACTTCTCTTTTAGTTATGCAACTTCTAAAAATGTTACCCAGAGTTTTGAAAGAGGGGCTGCATGGCTAAATTAGAAGTGGGATCCAACTGAAAGGTCGGTGTTTACTTGCTGCTTAGTAATACCCTAGACTTCTCTGACTCGAATAAGATTAGACTCATGTTTAGCTAGTTTGCTCAGCAGTTTTTGGTTTTGCATTTGCTCTACCAGATCATTTCTTTCTGTAACATGACCGTTCCGAGGAGTTGTTGTTTTTGCATTTGAGAATTGGACATGGGGGATACCAGGCATACCAGCTAGATATTTGTATTAATATCAGTTGGACAATTAAATGAAAATCAAATGAATTGATAAATCCAGCTCAATTAAATCATGTGTGTAAATATATTGTGTTTCATATTTTCAAATAGTGCAATAGAAGCTAAAGTTACAGAGTTCCTCACTCAGTTTTTGCTAGATACTTCTGGAGTGGGAAAAACAGCCCAAGGACAGCTGAGGTTCCTTTATTGGTAAAAGAGGTGCTTAGCAACCTCAGAAATCTGCAGTGAGTCTCAAGATGAAAGAATATTTCAGACTTAAGAGGAACTCCTAGTTGTTGGAACATGACTGTCATTACTTGCTTAGTAATATTTATTACTAAACATTTAGGTTTATTGCCTAGGAAACTTCAAAGGTTGTTTTGTATGACATTGCAACTGGAAGCAAAATACAAACATTTGAGTCTTAAACTGGATTCATGTTCAGTGTTTCTCCTTATGATATGGGATACATACTTTTCTGTGGAGCAATATAATGGGTTAGAGCCAGTTAGAACAGCTACTTGTCTTGAAGAAACATATATGTAGAAGAAGTGATGGCTCTATGCAGGACATTCTAAGTGGAAGAGATTCCCTCCCTTGACTGCAGCCAGTACCCTTTGATAATGCTGTGGCTGGGCAATGCTTTCTGTTTCCAGAATCTGCACATTTCTCTGTTTGCTGTGCTTGCTCAAATGTTTCTCTTAGAATTTATTGCTAATTTCAGGGCTGCCTCTTTGTCCTTTGACAAAGACCTCAGGTTTGTTAGTCCTGTTAGTCTGTTACCATGGCATTTTCTTCATTTATATTCCTTTGTGAAAGATGCTCTCGTTCATATTGAATCTTACAAACTGCATTTTCAGTTAAATGGTATTCTGCAAGGCCTGCATGTATATTTTTGCTAAACTAATTTTCTTTTTGGTTCATTGATCTCTTTAATGAAAGTCTAAGCATTTTTATAAGCCAGAACCTCATTACGCTGTACAGAGGCTGTACTTTAAACCTATTCGTTCTGTTACTGTACATTTTAATAAAACTTTATTAGATTTCTTTTCTGATGAAAGACAGCAGGAAATGTTTCCTTCATTAGAAAACTTGAGGTGTTGGGAAACTTAATGTTGCATTCTTGTTTTTAGATTAATTATGGGTTTTGTTATAGCTAGTTAATGAGCCTTCTGTGAAAGGAAATCAATTCAAATTATCTCATAGAATATCATGGCATTCACATCAAGATTATCTTTACACACCCGATCATGTGCCTCCTTTTCAATGAATAATGGTATTTTTCAGTATTGGAATTAAGGTCTTCCCATTGTAAGTATACTCATTGTATAACGAGATATTTCACCTAAATTTTCCTTCTTACAAGTGATGCTTCACTTTGCTACAGCAGCAGATGCAAATGTAAATCTACTGAAACCTATTTTCTTCTTTTAGTGAAGACTTTAAGTGGCTTCCTATGCAACATGGGGTACTGTAATCTGTACAATTATTTAGGTTGCCAGAATTCTATGAAATGAAATTCCTATTTCATAGAAATGAAAGCATTTTTATGTAACTTAATTTTATAAAATTCTGAGTAGTATCTGTAGGCAAAAGAAATTATGAGGAATTATAAATTCTGGAGGACTTGCTCAGTATGTTGAATACAATCGAAAGCTTTATTTTTCCTCCTATAACCACTGTATGTATTTGGCATACTACTGAGATCAGGAGAACATGCTTAACTGCAAGCTGCAATAGTTTTTTGTTGTGGTGGTGTTTTTCTTTCTTTCTTCTCTTTTTTTGGTTTGGTTTGTTTGCTTGGGATAAGGAGTTGTCTAGACATAAACAACTTTTTCCTCATTCTCACATTACAGTCACATTTTATTAGTATCCTGGCTTAAGTAAGAGAGGTTAGAGAACTACTTGCCTTTTCTTTCCCTGCAACCGCTACTGTGGAAGGCTACAAATCAGGAGTTCTGTCTTGCTTTCAGTTGCAGCAGTTGCTCCTTTGTTCCCAACTTAGTCGTTTGTGGGTTGTTCTTTTTTGGTTGTGTTTCTAAATAGGAAAATATTTAATAATGACTAACTCCATTTGAGCTGATTGCATAACTTTTATATAAATCTTACATATTATTCCTTGTAAAAAAAAAGGAACTGGTGATCAGGGTGCATTTAGCTACACAGACTTGTTTATCTGCAAGTAATTTGCACTAGCAAGAGCCAAATATAACTTTTTGTGTGTGTGTGACAAATAATGTTTAGCCACATGAATATATTCAGAGCCATGAAGTGGCTTGACCTTAGTCTGCAGCCAGACCCCCATCTAGTGGTTTCTCACACCACTTCCCCCCCTGCCCTCAGACTTGACTATTTCTCTGGTACTTCTGTCCTTTCTTCATGGTATTTTCCCTGAGGAGCTGCCAGCGTGCTGCTGGGCCCAGCTGTGTGGCACTGGGGCTGCTAGAGCCAGCAGTGTCTGGCCTGGTGCAGCCCCGCCCTCTCCTCACAGAGCCCCCTGAGGCCCTGCCAGCACCTGTGCACTGGCACTCAGCACAGCCTCTCCTGATGCTTGCTGCTCAGTGGTCTGTCATTAATGATCAAACCCTGTAATGTTTTTGAGCATGGAAGTTTTCCTTGCAACCACAGCCTCTTCCTCATCGTTGCTGTTGGTTTTACCAACCCAAGAGCTCTGTGTAATGGCTCTGATATAAGGCGGTTCCCAGTGTGGGTGGCAGTGCCCTGGTGCACTAGGGCTTGAGGTGGCAAACTGTCATCTAGCAGGGAAAAGAGGTGGGAAATCTACAGGTTGAGTCAGCTGATCCTTTTTGGTGAGTACCCCTCAGCCCTGCGTGGTGGTAAATATCTGCAGAGTGAAGGAGTTTGGGCCCTTTCTCAAAACACTGTGAGAGAAGGAACAATGCCACCTTGTACAGCAGTGGATATCTAGATTTCCTGGAGCCTTTCTGAGGCTTCCAACGACTGGGAGGCAAGGAAGTCTTTGGGCAAGAGGCAGAAAAAATACAGAATAGTTTGATTTTCAGCTGTGTTTTGATTAAGAAATGCATAAAGATAGTGGACTGGGTCAGATTCCACAGTAAATGTTTTCTGTACCTCCCAGAAGGCAATTTATTATTGATCTATATAGAATACTTCAGGTTTTGGTTCCTTGCAGGAGTTCTGTCACAAGTAAGGAAGTACGATTGATACAACTGCTCTAGACGTTGTTCTGAAAGATAGGCCACTACTAATTTGTTGCACAGTGAGTTTAATTCACTTCTGAAGGACTGTTATGTCTGCTAGTCAGTGATTCAGGCCAAGTGTACTGACCTCAGAGGCTTTTATTTCTAGAAAGATGTATTATGTTGTATACTGTGGATTTTAAAATACAATGACATTAGTGTGGTGACTTGAATATCATTGATGTGAATTTAATCAGAAGTGAAAACTGACTGCTCCCTCCTCATTGTTTCTGAAATTGCAGTACACAAAGTAAAGCAACAGAAGGTTTGTTGGTGTTTAGTGGTGAGTGATTAGGACTAATTATCTTCCTAATAATGTCTGGAATATTTTGGACAATATCTGTTTTGTTTATTGTTAATCTGAATTCTAGTAACTGAACTTTGGGCCATATATTCTGCTGGCTTCCTAGAGCTGCTTAATACAAAATAGGACACAAGGTCTCCTGGCTGCAGGTCATTAAGCAAATGATTAGCATTGTAAGAGCTCTTAGCAGCATGCTCAAAGTTGCAAGGCACCTTCAACTCATTCCAACTCCTTTGACTCTTTATTATCTGCAACAAATCATGTTGTCCAGACTCAGAAATGCTCTGAGTTGTGTTGAGTCTTCATTTAAAATTTAGTAAGAGCTCTACAAGATTATCATTAGTGGACTGAATTGGTCTGAAACATCCATGATTTTTGGGGTGTTTTTGTAGTCAACATTTAGTTATATGCAACCTTTTTTCTCCTAAAACGTCAAGAATTGCATGTCCTCTTGGTTTAGCATTAATTTGCAAAAAGAAAAACTTCGGATGTGGTATTTTGTTCCCATACTGAGACAATGTTCTGTATGTGCTTGTCTTTTTCCCTCCCAGCTGCTATATTTGGGAGAAGATTTTACTGAGGTTTTTATTCAAACAAGCTCATTTATCCTTTGTCTGTACTTCTGCTTGACTTGTTAAACTTACAAACACTGCAAATGCATGGCAGATAGTGTCTAATTAGCATTATTTTTAATAAGCTTTGCAGTTTTGAATCTTTTCTAGAATCATTCCGCTGCTCAGTCCAGAAGCTTATCAAAATGCACGTGATGAGACAATATCATAGAGAGCATCAGAGGCATAGTCCTTGACCCTATTCCTGCTCAGCAGTAGCTCTTAATGCTGTTAAATATTCTGTATGAATGAGAATAAGCTTAGGAAGTCTTACAGGGTACGTGGGTTAATGGATCGATACTGACCTTTACCATTACAACTGCAATTAAAGCTGCATATGAACTGAAACAAGGGGAGCGGTTTCAGTGCAAGTGGGGGAATTGAAAATAAAGATGTGCGAAGAATACTGTGAGGATGTGGATAGTTCTAAATCAAATCTGTGTTGCATGTTTTATTATTCCTTGACAATGCAAAACCTCTTAGAATAATAGAATCACTCAGGTTGGAAAAGGCCTTCAAGATCATCAAGTCCAACCCCTCTTTAGCAGTGAGCTTAAGCTGTCTTAGCATTTGCTGAATTTATAGTTTGTTGGGTTTTTTTTATATTTAGTTATTTGATTTTTATACTTGCATTTGCTGTGTACTTTAGATTAAGAAATGATGTTTAGCCCATAGAGGTCTTGCAAAAAGTTTAGCAGACTTGTTTAGCACCATAGTACTGTTTGTGGGCCATGGTAGTGTGAAAGCAGAACACACTCATTCCCTGCTACCACTGATCCTTCAGCAGGCTCCCTCCTCCAGCATGATAGCCTTTGAACACCCTTTGGTGGTCACATCTTGTGTGACCATCTATTTCAAATGTTAAAAGTTATCTGGTAATTCTGAGACATAATGAGAGAATCTTTGTTTCCAGCAGGTAGGAAATGTGCTTATTAAAATGTGACCTCTTTAGCAGCTGGAGAATGCCCAAGCATCATTGGAGGCTTCTGAATTTTTTTTACATGCTTAATGTTCTGATTCATGTTCGTGCCTGAGTTATCAGTTGTTTTATTGTGTTTCTGTTGTTGCAGTTTTTGTTTAATGAAATGGGGTAGCAATATGAGAATACAAAAGTTTCACACACTTTCTGTTAATATAACATGAGAATGAGAATCAAAACAAAAAAGAAAGTGTGGGTAGGCAGCTTGAGGATAGTCAATCTACTTTAGAATATTTTGTTCTTAAAAAAAAAAAAATCACTTTGTACCAAATCAAGTCTATCTTTAAGTGGAAAGTGTACATTTTCTGGTGGCTTTATCATTATTCCTCTTGGCCTCTCTTGACTATCTCTATCACTATGAATTACAGAAATATGCAAAGGGCTAATTCCTTATGAAGAAAGTTGAGCCACTAAGTAGCTGAATTGCATTCTGTATTTTTGAACAGTTTGGTCATAAACCCAAGAAGGCTATGCATATAACTAGAAGGGAAGAGAGGAATTCTCATCAACTCTCATGTTTAGTGCTCACAATGTATTAATTAAAGGATGAAGTGAAACTAGGAGACTTAAAGACTTGAAAGGAAATTTAATAGTATCTAGGTAGCACTAAGTGAATTGATTGACAACAGCACAGTTTTGTCATTGAATAGTGCCGTATTTTTCTACCCTGCATTGCATAGTGTTTTTAACTTCCGCAAAGGATCCCTCTCAAGGCTGCAACCCCCTTCTGATGGGAAAGCTACTGCCAGCACCAAAGTGTGCATTCTCATTTGTCCACAGAAATTGGTATGTGTGGAAGGAAAGTAAAATAAAATGTGCTTTCCAGGAAGAACTACATAGTATTTCCTTCTCAGGCAAAAATTTCTTTCTGCCCAAGATAGGTATCTGTAGCATCCTATCTCTTTCCAGTCTCTGCTACCAGCTGGGTGGCTAACATCGTATTGCAAGGCTTTGTGAGAAGCAAGCTGAAGGGCCAAAAGAGATCTTGGATGAGCTGACAGTGCAGGACGCTCCCCAGTGTGTGTGGGAGAGACAAGTAGTATTGATCTGTTTTGTGAGAATGCTAAACTTGCACTGAGCAGAAAAATCTCATTAAAGCTCCCCAAGATGCCCTTTGCAGCTATTTGTTGCTTTTTAAACATTTTCTGTACAACAGTTTTCTTTAGATTAAATGGCCTCAAGTGTAGCAGGATCAATGCAGCTATCTGGAGACTTAGTTTTGGTAAATAAAAATAATTGTAATACAGCAATAAAACCTATTTGTCATGTTACCTAGTGAAGAGCAGGGCAGAATCTTTAATTTGCTCTAAAGTGCTGAAAATCTATAATGCTATGTCTTTTGGTGATTCTTTCTACTATGCTAGAGCATGCTTTCAGTCTGGCAAATCATCTACCCAATCAAAAATGCTATTTAAAAAAAAAAATCATGTTTGAAAATAACTGCAGTTAAAGTGGGAGTGTAACCACTTGCATCTCTGCTCCATTTAAGCCAATTCTTTCTTTTTTGTTCCCTTGAATTATTACAGAAGCTCTTAAATAAACTCATGTATATTTTATGAATCACAGAATCATAGGGTTGGAAAGGAATTCTGGATATCCAGCCCCCTGCTAAAGTAGGCTCCCTGCAATAGGTTGCAGAACAGAAATAAGTGCCCAGGCACTTACAGATTTTGAATATCTCCAGAGAAGGAGACTACAGCCTCTCTGTTTTGAACACAGCCTGTTCCTGTGCCCTGCCATTCTCAATTTTTTTCCTCACATTTGTATGGAACTTCCAGTTTTCCAGTTTGCATCCATTGCCCCTTGTCCTGTAGCTGGGTACTGCTGGAAAGACCCTGACCCCATCCACATAGCACCCCCACGTAGATATTTATATGCATTGATAAAATCTCCTCACACTCTTTTCCAGGCTGAACAGTCTCAAGTCTCAGTCTTTCCTCATATGGGAGATGCTCCAGGCCCCTAATCACCTTTGTAGCCCTCCACTGGACTCTCTCCAGCAGTTCCCTGTCTGTCTTGAACTAAGAAGCCTCAAACTGGACACAGTGCTCCAGATGTGGCTTTGCCAGGGCAGAGTAGAGGGAGAGAATCACCTCCTTTGACCTTCTGCCTATGCTCTTTTCAATGTACCTCATGAATGGGGTGCATGAAGTTTTCCTTTAGATTGCTCCAAGTAAGAACAATAAAAAAAGATATTTTCTCCTTCTATATATTCCATATATATAGATATTTGTACCTGTGTCTCTCAGTAGATGTCTTATTGTGATTTAGTCTTGAAGTAGACTATTAACCAAGTTCTTAAATTGTTTCTGAAAATTGAAGTTCATGTTGAATTTGATGTATCACACACAAAATAACACAGTTGCACTGCTTTTTATCTAAAGAGTTGAAAGTACTTTGCCATTTATTATGTACTTGTAGTATTATATAGGCAGCTTTATGAAGCTCATGACCATGTTTTCAGGCAAGAGCTATCTACAGAAATCTATGCAGAAAGAGAGCATCTATACTTTTGCACTTATTTTATGGAGGATGAAGCACCCTCTGAGCAGAAGCTGACTGACAGTGCTATTTGATCTAAGTTCAGCAGTGACAGGTAGAAGTGCAAGCTGCTTGCCACTTCAATTTACATTTTTGTTCCTCATTTTGCCTAGTATGCAGACATACCTGTACAAATGCAAGCTGCCAAATCTCACTTCTCTGAGAAAACATTAGGAACAAGTAAACATCCCAGAAAAAAAGCAATTTCATTTTTGAAGCTAGTAAAACAATGGAGGACTTTGTTCTTTTAGAACCATCACCTCCAAAAACAGGAATAAGGAAAGCTTAATGCTTCCTCATTTGATCTTGTTTCTTTTTTCTGTGAATATGGCAAGCTTCTAGTAGTACTGTCCCATAAACCATCATTTTTACTTGACAGCATTTAATTGCTCACATTTCTGTCAACTTTCTGACCTTTAATTGTGCTGCTTTTGACAGCACTTAAAAATGGTGACTGCTTTTAGAGGAAACAAGAAGAAACAAGACATGCATTTCCACTTTAATTAGGATTTGTAGTGCATTAATGACAATCATGTTGTCAGAAAACTTTACACACTCGTAAGGCTGTCATGATGGGCAGTTGTTATTCCTTGTCATCTTCCTTTCTTTTTTCTATCCATAAAAGTGAAGAGTGTCCCCTGGGGTAATGTGACTCGGTGCATAGTACAGAGCTGGTTTTAATAGAGCACTGCTAGTGACAAGAGAGGAAAGCCAATGTCTAATGTTCTCATAGTCTTCATGTAGAGAGAGAGCAATGGGTAAAGTAGGATTTGTGCTAATCCCCAAATTGTGATGTGTCTGCAGGTTGCATGGTGTGCTTGAGCATCTCTTGCTCTGCGTGTATAATATCTGCCTTGGTAGATAATCTGCACAAACAACTTCTGAAGGCACAAGAGAGCTCCATGCTTGTGCTTCTGTCTGAAAGGCCTGAGAAAACACAGTTGAGGCCAACTCTGACCTGTGCAGTAGGTCTGCCTCTGCCACAGAGTGATAGCTGGTAGAGCTGAGAGTTTCTTTTCCCAAACAAGTTGCTTGGTGCTGATGACTGCTGCCAGTACACTTTGCTTTGCTCTTTCAGAGATCTTCTCAAATGCTGGGGCTCCATCTCTGTGTGATTACATGGCTGTTTGCCATGTGTTAGGGAAAAATGGGGATGAGGAGGCAGCTGCCATGGGAATAATTCACTGAGCCTACAGCTCTTCACTGTTGTCACTGGCAAACGAAAGTCTGTGTGTGAGGCTGTGAAACATGCTGATTGCTTGGTTTCTCCTTGCTCATTGTAATACTTGTCTGTAACTTGAGATTTAAGCATGTATGCACACCTGTCAGACCTTACAGAGAACACTCTACCTGGGGCTGTTGCTGATGTTCGGCTTTTTTATTCTTCCTCCTAATGCAGTACTATGTGTGGGAGTAGTTGTATGGTGTTTTTTTTTAAATTATTTATTCTGGTACATGTATCAAAGCCATAGCATCTTGTTATTACAGTCTTATTATCTATATTGTACAAGTCTTTTGAGAGCAGTCAGTTGTCAGTTCTTTGGAAGAATGTTTAGTAGTACTCTAATTATTTAGTCATATACACGTTTTTATTTGCTTGTTGTTCTTTTGCTTTTTTTCACTTTTTTAATTCCCTAAAAGCCTAACAAAAAAGTAACCAGAATTATTTACCAAATTAGTTGATGATGTGGGTTGGAGACAGAAAAAAATATTAAAGGTGGGAGTACTTGTGCAGATCAGTCTCGCTAGATTTGAATATTACATCAAGGCAAAAGCTTATCTCCCAACTGTAGTAATCTCTCTTTGTGAACTGACTCAGTGGAGGCAGGAAGGGATGAAACCTCCATTTACCTACAAGAAAAATAAATCTATTTATCTCCAAGCAAAGTATTCCTTGTAGTCTCCTGCTATAGTCCGGAAAAATCATGGTATATGAGTCAAAGGACACTTGCTGAATATTTATCAAAGCTTATCTGCTTCTGAGAGTTATCAGATGTGCACTCTCTTATCTTGGGAGTCATAGGCTTGAGTTGCTTGTTCTGGAGTTTGCCACAGAAGGGGAATGAGTTTCTGTAAATAATTACAAAACCTTTCTTAAAACCTTAACTGCTCTAGCATCTTGAGGCTGTAAAGAATACCCAATAAAAGTTGCCCCACTGTGGCCCCTTCATTTCACTCTCCTGCTGGATGTATTTCTTGTCTAATAATATCTCTGTATGCAAGGGATTACTCTATAAAGGCACATGCTTCACACACTGAAATGTAGAATAATGGTTTTATTTTTCACTGCTTTTTGTGAGAAAACGGGGAAAATTGATCTTTTTCTTGAGAATGATTCTTTAGCCCAGTGAATTATCCTCTACATTTTTCTCTCCTTCCTTTTCTTATTCTAGAAAAAACTCCCTTCATTGCAAAGTCCTTGGTAACTGTAATCAGTGTATCATCTTCATTTCAGTAGATGTACTTGGAATTCATTAGGAATTCTGGGCCATAATTGCAGTCAGCAGAGAGCTCTAATAGGTGCAAGACATCCATTGTCTGCCTTGTCTTAAGACAAGGTATCTTTTCAGTTTTTAAAACTGAATTGTAAGCTATTCTCAGAGAGGCTGAGCCTCCAGGCAAGGGTATATGATTTCAAGAAATGATCTACAGTTCTGCAAAATACTTGTGCACAGCCAAATGCAATTATCAAGATGGTTTGTGTTACTCTTAATTTGATAGTGTCTTGACATGTTTCTGCAGATATTTGTCTGAGGATTGGGTAAACATAGTAAGTCTGTTACTTCACTGCACTTTAAAGCTGTCTATATATATTCATTTAAAGATTGCCCTCTGAGTTTAATGTCTGTCTGTATCTGCTAATGTTAATTTACCTTCTAGGTTGGTGGAATTCAGAAACTGGGTTTTAAATCTGTTTTTGCCAGAATGTCAAAAATCCTATTAGCCTTACATACTATACAGATGTGCAAAAGTGATAAAAACCTTTTACAGGTGTTTTTTTATTCTTAGTGTTAGACGAACATGCTTAGAGGGACATAACAAATTATATGGAAGTGATGGATGGACAGACAATGGATGAGTGGCTCATGGTGACAGTATAAAAATGCAAAGTTCAAAAACGGCTTGCATACTAAAAATTCCTTTTTCTCCTGAGAGTTACGTCATCCCTGTTGGTTTTTTTATTTTTCCAGAATATTGGAAAATACTTTACATTATTGTGTGTACCAAGCAGTTACCTTTTAAGAGGCTGACAGTTAACCTCACAGTGACTGGAGGCAATGGCTTTATTTCCAGTTCTGAATTTGAAAAGATAGCTGATGTGCAATACAATCTCTTGACAGTGGCTACGCTGTGGTTGTAAGAAACTTGGCAGATAATTAATGATGAATTAACTCTTCTGCTTTGATCTCTCTTTGATAAGATTCTATGGGCAGATAATGACTTCTTTGGATGGATTTGCTGTTCATTTTTTCTTAAAACCTTTTCTTCACTGTAGGTATTTTAAGCTTTGCTTCTATTGTTGCCGTATCTCTGTCAGCAAAAGCTCTAGTAGAGAAGAGTGCTGTATCTGCAAGAACAATTACTTCTTAGCTCAGTAACTTTAGCTCTCATTTTGTAGACTGGTCAAAGGGCAAAAAGTGTAGTAGTGTCAGCATGCATTCTGTTTGGAAGCTCTGCAGTTCTGCTGCAGTCTCAACATTGTATCAGAAAATCATTCTGCCTGATGTTTATGACTTTTATTCTTTTGCCCTTTCCCTTCCCTTCCGTTCCCTTCCCTTTTCTTCTGTTCTTATTTAGGGACTTGGGTAGTCGCTTCAAAACCAGGGTTGTCCACCCATCTCCCTTTTTCTCTCTTGGCAAGGTTTCCTGGTATTCTCTATATCAATAAATACAGCTTTGATTTTCTTCTCTCACACACAATATTGTGGATGCAGATAGCACTATCTAAAATGATTGCAACTATTTCTCATTCTGGTGGCATATTATTTCTTCTTGGCTGTATCTAGGTTTGCAATATGACAGTCACAACATTTAAATATCATTTGTTTGAAATCTGCTATCCTGAATAGCCATGGAAAATCATGTGAGTCGCTAAAAAATAGGAGGTGTTTCAGGTACTTTATCATGCTTTTCTTCATTTAGGAAAAAGTAAAGTGGGAAGTAGAATCATATCAAATAAAAGGGCAGAATTTGCTCGATCATATCAACAACTGAAACAGCAATTGTGGCTCTTGTAGTGTGATGTAAAGCAAAATAAGTGAGGGTAATATATGGACACCTGAAGCACCCAAGAGTGCAGCTGGCTGCACTCTGGAGGATAGTGGCAAATTTTACTGTGAAATATCCCAGAAAGAAATAGAAACATAGAAGAGGATTTCTTTGGAGGAAGCCGCTCTGAAAGAGGGTTATTGTAAAATTGGTTGAGTCTGAAAATGAGCCTCTTTCTAAAGTAACATATCTGTTGCTTTAAATGGCAAGGGTCCATCTCTATTTTCATTCTTTCATTTCAACCTGATAGACTGGCTTTGCCATTTGATGTTGTAAGCTAATAGGGTGGAGCACTAATCCCCAAAGGAGTCCCTCCAGGAGCTCACCAAACTTCTGTTGAGTAGACATCTGACACTGTCTAAAGGAGACCACATCTCTTTTACTGTATGACATGAAATTATGACATAGGGGGCCACTGCATGTCTTCTAGTGCACTGAGATGAAGTAAGTTGGAGTGCAGATCGTTAAAGTAGATATTTTCTATGTAAGTCTTCTGGTAAATGTCTGTGATTTAGGATTCTATGCCCTAAATTGATGCAGAATTGTTAGAGATTACTTTTTCTTTCTTTGTATCAGAGAATCCAGCCTATTTTCATGAATTGCAGTGCTTTCAGTTCTGTTAAGAAATTGAGTCTCAGATTGCAGAAAAGTTCTTATCTGCCAGTGAAAGACAAATGTACTGACAGGGCAGAATGACTTCATCTGAACATCTTGTTTATAAGATTAATGGCAATACAAAAAAAAAAAAAAAAAAAAAAAAACGGCCAGTGATCTGGGAACAACTGATGTCCCATTCAGATGAAAACAGTTATATGAACACAGGACAAAACATAGGGCATCATTAGACAGTTCAGTTTGTTGAAATACTACTTAGTAAAATAGGAACCTTAAGAAAGCTCTGTCTTTTCCACTATAAAGTTCTTCATAACTTGCAGAGTGGCTGTAGCAAGCAGTGTTCATTATAGTAAGTTTACTTAAGGAATTGAAGTTTATTTTAATATTTACCTGGTAATGTAGAGGATACTTGAAAGTATGCCAAACTGACTTTCATTCCCAAACAGTTCTGTTGTATGTGGTGGGATGAAAAGAGCTGCCCAGGAAGCTTGAGTTCTGAGCTCTGTCCTGCTCTTTTGATTCTTCAAGATGATGTTGATTCAAAAGCTCATTAGCACAAATCTTGTCTGCAGGCAGATGGGCTTGTTCCATTCTAGAATAATATATCACTTTCATGCTTATCAAGGTGCACATTTATTTCTACAAGCATTTGTGTAGGTGAAACGTGAATGAGTGAATCGACAATTATTTTCATTCTAGAATATAATTTTCTAATCTATTGAAATGAAACTGTTCTGCAGAAAGAAACCAACTTTGAGGAAACTTTTACTGCAGGCACAGGAAACTATCTTTACAGACAGCTTCTTTGTGAAGGAAGTGAGATCCCTTTGCCACAGTTGTTGGCTGAACTGAAAGGAAGACGTATCCAATTGAATGCTGGTCCCCTGAACGGCCTTTTATCTTTGTTGGAGTGGAATTTCTAATTTTACAGAATTTGAGTTACTTTTGTCTGAACGTGAAGAAAATGTATGGAATTCCCTTACCTTCATGGCCTAAGGCAAAAGTATTTTCTGCTCACTTCTTGCAAGTCATATGTTTGATTTCAGACTCTGGATAAGGGAGAGAGGGAAGAGAGATACTAAAGGGATTGAGGCTTCCTGCTAGCTTCCCCAGTCAGGTGGCTGCTGATCACCTGCTGGGGAAGCAATGGAACCTCAGTGTCACACATACCTTTCCCTTGCATCGGCTATCACCTTCAAAGCACTGTACTGAAATATGGAGAGTGGAAAGAGGAGCAGCATGACACCATTGGCAACTGAATTCTGTTTTTGCTATCGGGACAACTCTTCTAGATGCCCTAGATCTACATATTTTACAGTATTTGGCTGAGTTTAGTGTTACTGATTATGCATCATTTCTTAATAAGAAAATCTCAGCTAGATGTATACCTAATGCTAATTTGGTTGGATTTTGAAAAGTTAATGGTCTGGAAATTGTTAGAGAGCTACTTCAGAACTAATTAGCAAGGTTAATGGCAGAGGACTTGGAATATGCAGAGGTGACTGAAAGTGAGTCTAGATTTCCAGGCATTGCTAAGGAAATGAAACAGAAATTGAAGTATAGGAGAAAAGTCAGGAAACAGAAGTCTGGCAGAAGGGCTGAGGATGACTGAATAAGACTGAACAATAATTTGTTTTTTTTAGTTAGTGAATTTGGAAGGCTTTACTTTTTACTCCTGACTATTTTTTTTTGTTGTTGTTGGCTTACTTTCACAAAGCCATCCCATTTGATTTCACATCAGAAATTCAAACTGAGTTTTAACAAATGTACCCTAAATATTTTGATACATAACTATATCAACAGAAGTTTCTTATGTGATTGTTGGTCTTTATAGTTCCATGATCAAAAATAGGTATAAATCTGCTGCATTTTTTTAACAATTTATGCCAATGGAAAAGCCTTTTCTTTTACTTATCTCTGTTCTTGTGTACTTGTAAGATGTGAAGCAAATCGCAGAATGCAAAGCAATTCTCATTTTCAGATGAGCTGCATCTATGTTTATGTACATCTAACTGCATTCAGATCTAGCAGCTGAGATGATAATCTCTATTTTTACTACATATACCCCAATGTAAGAGAGCTGTATCAAAAGTGTACAAAATTCTGTTGTGATACCTAGCACTGGAATATACAAATTATTTAAAACAGTGGTGTGGAAGGACCACTTACTTCACTGATGATACTCCAAATAGTATTCTTCCCTAAAAGGGAATGTTGAGAAATGGACCAAGGCAATAAATCAGCATGCAATCTTCAGAGGGAGCAATGACACTTGCCACTTTCAGCTTGATGGAATACAAACCAGCCGCCTGTAGGCAAATAGGCAGGCTCACAACCAATCATGTGAGCTAAGCAGGTTGCCAATATTTACTCAGCACAAATATACTTTTCAGGCAAAGTATATATTGCTTTTTTTCCCCTTGTTCATGTAGTTCCCATTAATGTCAAAGGGAACTATGTGTTTGCAAAAAGAAAATGCATCCCCTGAGGGTGTCAAGTTTTGTAAGGTAATGTTCTTCTGTTACATTTTATGCACTGCTTATTTTTATGTGTTGTTGTAATTGTTTAGTGTGTATGATTGCTTCAGAGCCTGCTGTCAGGTGTGGAATCACTGCATAAAAAGGGCTTGTGAATAAAATATTGAGAATACAGAAAAGTAGGCTCATCCTTTTAATGTCAGTAGAGGAAATGTAATATATTCAGAATTGGAACTTACCTAAAGAGCAGCAGAAACTGAGAGCTGCTTGAGAAATGTGAAAATGGAAACCCTAACTGACCAATTAAAACCTACAGTTATTGACATTTTGGTAATTCATTTAAAGTCTGTATCAGCTCTGAAACAACTGGTCCACTGGGAAGAGCGCTTATAAGGGCATCGTTGATTAAATACACTGAACCTGAGAGACCAGATTAGCAGTCATATTTCTAATTTGTAAATCAAACACACTTACAATGTAAACAACGTCTTTATTCTTGTTTTTGTGGAAACCTTTTGACATGAACTTGGAAATGCTGTTATCTGAGCTATGAGCATTATTACAAAGTAATTGTGAACCTTTTGCCTCTGTTTATACCATCAGTCAGTAAAATGGTTATTTCTCATTAATGAACAAATGATTTATTGAGCTGTAATAGTTGGACCTTGTCTTGAACCAAGCAATTAGCATTACTACTGCTACCACTTCTAGAAAACCAATGGATGGGTTTCTTTGTCACTTGTTGGCCAAGAAGATGCACTTTAAACACAGTGAAAAGGTATCTTGGGTAAGAGTTATTCTGGAGGTGAATTAATGATTGATAAAGATGATAACTAGATGGACTAGATGATCTTGAAGGTCTTTTCCAACTGTGGTGATTCTATGGTGATTCCATAACTCTTAACTTTCATAAAGGAAACTTTATAAAACCCAGAAAATTTTCTTGTTATGCAAATCCTTAATCCAGAGAATGCATGTGTGGAAGGATATTTTGAGTTAAACAGGGTGGCAGTCTCCTTTCTGTTACTAAATTCCAAATTTCCTGCTAAATTCTTTTTCCAACTTTGGGTTTCACTGAGTTGTAGCAAGGGATTTAGTTCTTCTCTGCACATGCATTTCTAAGATGAATAACTGTCTTGTCTCCTGTCCTTCTACTTGATAGCAGTTATCTTTGGTGCAAACTTGATTTACTTGTAAACCTGCTCATTTGAAGCTTAATCTACTGAACTGAGTGGTTCTACTGGGTAAATAATAGGTTAATAGAAAAGCCATATATAATGAAAATAATTTGTTTATTAAAATACAATGGTATACTCAATTCTTGGCCATGCGAGTTAACATAGCAAAATCATGAGTGATTTGGGCTCAAGTGAGGAACAATGAATGAAATCTATAGGCAAGTTTAGTCTGTGGGTCAGACTTGTGGTTCATGATTGTGGATCACCAACAGAATGTGGGGACAGCCTGGTCCATGCTGACTTACATACTTAGCTATTGCCTCTTTTCCAGTGTTTAGCATATCATAACTAAAATAAGACTCAGCCTTCTGACATGTTACCAAAGCAGCTTTTTGTGTCTGTCGCAGAAGCTCCTTATTTCATAACTTTCTTCTACGCTCTGAAAACAAAAACCATGCTGTGTCAGCACTTGTGTTCACTTGTGATGAGTTACAGATAAAAAAAAAAAAACAGTCCTGTTGTTTGGCATTGTTTGCTTGATTTTTTTTGAATGGGAGGATCAGTTCCTTTCCCCTGAAAATGTAGCAGTTCACTTTGTCTTTCAAGTGGATCTCTGATACTGTAACTAGGTCACCCAACTGGCGCAATAGGCAAGACAGCTGGCTGGCCAAGTCTGTGTATTTGGCGAGACAGTACTGCAGGTGCAGGAGTAAAAAAAACCTCATTTTCATAGTTTTCTGTGGCTGACTTCACGTCCTTGAGCTTCTTGCAAACAGCAGATATTCTTCTTCTCACTGCACACTAAAGACTAAAATCACAGTAATCCACTTATCCCTAACTTCCTGCTATAGAAATCAATTCCGTCAGAAGCCATCTTTATGTTCCTTTTCATATCAAACTGCTTTTCCATTCTTCCTCAGTAGTTCAAGAAATACTTGGATTGAATGTGAGCTGCTGAATTGATTTCAAATCAGTTTATTACTTCAGTGATCACTTGGGTTCATCACAGTGGTACTTTTCAGTGTTTAATTCAAAATAGCAATCCATAAGAATCAAATTGTTATTGCCTAGTTTGGAGGATCAGGAATAGAAAATCGAAGGGAGTATGTGTTGAGTAATCTTTTCACTGGAAATACTGAAGAAGCTTCCATCTTGAGAGAAACACAATACTCTAAATGCGTTGGCTACTCTTTTAATTTAGTATACTGGAATATAGAATATTCAGTCTCTTGTACTGCTGTTGAACTGGCCTTATCACATATGAGAACTGGATTTTCTAATTGGTGAGTTCAACACTTGAGGCTTAGGCTTACTAGAACGGCCTGTATCTTTCCAGAAGAAAGGAGTATCACTGCAATGCAAGGAAAAACAGCATCCCACTGAACAGTGAGTATGGGCTCTGCTGAGAGCAGTCCCGCAGCCCGGTGGTGCCCGGTGGTGCTAGTTGTGTTCGTCCTTACTTTGTGAAGTCTTCTGAGTCTGGTGACTAGGCATAAGCAAGTGCACAGCAGGAAGGGGTTAAGGTGAAAAAAGACCATAATATTTCAGTGTGTCAGTTGGCCTTACAGCATATAGTTTGACTTCCCTATTTGTAAAGTCCAGGACTGTGAAATTCTCCAAATGCTAAATTTTGTCCTACTTTTTCCTGGCTACAGGATTTCAAAGTTTTCACTAAATGCAGGATTTGAATTAGTTTAGTCCCAAGCATTTTTGAATCTCTTACCCAATAGAACTTCTAAAGAACCAAACTTCTGTAATCTTGTTGTACAGGTTAACTTTTTTTTTTTTTTTGCATTTGCATTTGCAGAAGAATTTTAATTGATGGCTTTAGTACGTTTGCTGGGATGTCTTTCATTCATGTTATTTTGTTCTTTCTGTAAACCTGTTCTAGCAGCTTGCTTGGAAATCTGCTTTTGTTTTGAAATGCATAAGGAAATTAGTTTCCTTTTTCTGTGTCTTTAGCATGGTGTGTACTGATTGGATAACTTATTCTAAAAATACAAGTTGAAAATGACCGATCCAGGATTCTTTTCTGTGCTGGTAAGCTGAGCTATTTAAGTTACCTTTCAGTTCCTATCCCTAAGGGAAAGAAATATCTAAGTAGTCTTTGAGCTCTGTGGATTTGTATTAGAGCATGAATTAAAGATAGATGGGTGTGAAGGAGCAGGGAATAATTTTAAGGAAAATTGTCATAGCCAAGCAAGTATATACACAGAAAAGCAAAGAGAGCTAACTCTGACTAATGAAGTTTGAAGGCAGCAATTAAACAATCAGAAATAGCAGCTAGTCCCCTGAAGAACCCATATAATCCTAAGCTTTTAAAGCTGAATTTTTTTAAACTCTGAACATGAACACTATTCCCTCCTGAGCACCCTATTTCCCTTGCATTTTATTGAATAAATAATGTGATCTCCCATTTTATATCATTCCTTGATTTATTAAATTTGTCCAAGTGGGAGATGGATTTTGGAAGATGTGGGTTGTTTAATTTGTTCCTTTTGTTTTTGAGGAAAGGAGGACTGCCTTAAATGTAGCGATAAGGACAATAGGTAATGGCCTCTTGTTGTGCTAGAGGAGGTTCAGTTTGGATATTAGGAAAAACTCCCATGTCTGAAAGAGTGGCAATGCATTGGAACAGGTTGCCCAGGGAAGTGGTGGAGTCACCATTCCTGCAAGCGTTCAAGAAAAGTGTAGATGCAACACTGAGGGACATGGGATAGTGAGCATGATGGAGATGGGTTGATGGTTGGATTAGATGATCTTGGAGGTCTTAATGATTCTATGAGTCTATGCAAGTTGCTCTGAAAATAATACCTCCTATTTATTTCCATGGAAACTACAACAGATACAAAGAATACAATAACACTGTTTGGTAGAGCAGATTCTCAGCTATTGATTGAGCTAAATTGGCTTGGCAAATAGGTCAGCTTCGGAGCAAGTGCAGTGTGGTTGGAAAGGAGGGAGAGGACAGACCCTCTCAACATCAGTGAGCTATCAGATGGTGTTAACTGCCTTACTAACTGCCTTAGTTAGCTGCCTAACAACATCCTTCTCACTGCTCAAGTAGAGAATGTAGGGTCACACCCTGCTGTATACTCAATGACTTCAGGCCATAGTCTTAGTTTTCTTCAGCAACTGGAACTGATGACTTTAAAATTATCTACTGAAGAGTCGCATGCTTGAGCTGCTCTGGAGCAAAGAGAATGGAGTCTTAAATCCATCAAGTTCATCCTGCATAGTGTTACGTAGTACTATGTAAACCAAATGTACTTGTCTTAAATGCTTGCCCATGGAGTTTTAATAGAGACTTTATAGCATTCAGATTACTGTAATAATGATACTAGAACTTGATTATCTTTATTTATAAAGCAATATTAAAAAAAACTACAAAACTCTTCATACTATGCTATAGGATGTAGTAAAAACTGAACTATACTTGTCAAGTGAGCAAAGAATATACTGCAGCGCATGTTATGCTTTTTCTACTTGTATTTGCTCACTTTTTACCATATTTAGGATATCTATGGGGCATCCCAATCATTAGCGCTAATTAAAACACTTTAATGTTGTTTTTGTGTAAATGAAATTGTCATTTCATGTGGTGATTTTTGTCTTGCAACATATGTCACCTTCCTTTCTCTGTTTGCCTTTTTCCCCCTTTGAAGGGAGGCATATAAAATGGGTAATATCTTCTGTTTCAAGGCTGTTCTTAAAGGGTCCTTTGAATACACTGTATTTTCTTAGACTGATGGGGGGGAAAAAAAAAAAAACAAAGTACCAAAACCACCAAATCATCTTGACCCTTTGAAAGCAAATTCACTGTCCAGGAAAAATAAGCAGGCAAATATAAATGTAATTTTTTCATCCTCTGATTTTTTTTTAATTTTTTAATTATCTGTTCTCATGACCTTGTTTTTTGCCCCTCTCCTCTTCAGTCACCAGGGTGCTTTCAGGGTAGGAACTGCAATATTGAGTAAGAGTAAAAATCTGGAGAGGGATTGGAGGTATTTGGGTGCTCCTCTCTCCCATTCCTATGTAAACCCCGATCCTGTGAATGTGCTGGCTTCCTCAGCTGGCAGTCCTGAAGAGCAAGTCAGGTTGCAGAACACCTCATGCAGGAGTGTGGCTGAGCCACAAGCTTGGGCAGGACCAGATACTTGGAGGTTCCAAGTGGTTACAAGAAGGAGCAGAACTGGGGTGTCGGCTGTGGCCTTGGACATACAGGTGCCTCTGGCTGACCAAGGTTTTGATCTAGTTTTGGAAATGGAGTATCTCCATGATTCGTAGGGCTCAAGTACTTTTTGAGTTTAGCCCTTGTTGGCTAACTTGCAGTGAACTAGGTCCTTCCCTGCAGGGCAACAAAAAAGCCTCTTCTAAAAATCTAGAGGTAGAATCACTACTTCAACTTGTATTGCTGGTAAAAATATTTCTAATACTTCCTTAACCCACTGATATAAAATACTTCCTTTTAACTATTAGGAGTTGGCTTTCATGCCTATGTTGTATTTGTTAATTGCATATAAGCTCATTGAAATACTACAATTCCTAAGCTGAATTTACAGTAGCGCCAGTCTACTAAAATAAATTCTAATTATTTTTAAATGGCTATGACTTGGATACATGAAACAGAATGTATTTTCAATGTCTAAATAAACATTCTGGGTATTTAGTTTTCATAAAAAAAAAAAAACCCTACCTTTGCCGTTGAGATGAGTATCATAATCTTATACATTATCAGTAAAGCAGAAATTGAGCCCTATTCCCAGCTTCCCTCCAACCTTTGCAGCACCTGTGCACAATTACTGAAGTAATTCTTTGATGCAATGCTTTTTGAAGTATAACTTGGTTACTAGATGGCTGTGGTTGTTTCAAATGGGCAATTATTTTTTATCATCATTGTAGGAATGAGGGAACAAGGTAGGCTTCCACTAAACATGTTTTCTTCTTTCCTTTTTTTTTTTCCTGTTTCATGACAGCGGTATTTAATTGTGGACAGTAAAGCTTATCCTGAACTTCTGCCTGGTTATTGCATTTCTTTACTACCAGTGAGCCATGGTGTTGGACAGCTGACTTGATGCTGCCCAGAAGAGGAGATATATTTCTTGCTTTCCTATCCCTCTCTACTTTTCTCCTTTGTTTTATGATCTCAGTTGCAGAGCTAGGGAGAGTAGCATTTTTATGGCTTGAGAAAGATGAGTCAGCTAGAAGGTACCTTAAACTCTGAAGAGAAGAAACTACATGATGTCTCTTTTAAGCTGTAGGCTAGATACTTTGGGGGTATACATGGTATTGAGAAATTTGTTACTACACAGTAATATACTTCACATTCTGGCAGCAATTTATTGAGAGAAAGGCTGCTAATGAGTTCTAGTAGGTGCTTAGAAAAGGGGAATTTTAATTTGGGGTACTATGCTTTCTTAATGAACTCTTTGTGATTTCAAGGCATAGATATTTCGAATGTTCCTCAAACATCCAGTTTCTTATTACAGCAGGACTCTTTGTTACTTCTCTGGTTTTGATGTGCTCTCGCCTTCTCTGGGTTGCTGCCCAAAACACTGGGAACTTGAGTGCAACTCCAAACAGTACAGTAAACCTGCAGGTAACACAGTAATTACAGCAACTAGAAGTCACAGCATTGTTCAGAAGATTACATAATTGCTTATTATTCCCAGGCAACTACATAAGCAAAGCAATGACCTCCTCTGGATGCATTTCGCTGTCAGCTCTCATGATTTATCCCAACCTGCTTAGGGCAGTGTTGTGGCACAGAACAGCTTTGGTCTGCACTCCCAGCAGGGCCTAGCACTGCCTGGCTATCTGCCGTGGCTCGCCAGGTGCCCTTGCCTCACACTGCTGCTGCAGGCCTGCCCCAGTGCATGAGCATCCTAAGGGGGATTTCATTCAATTTAGGCAAAGGTAGGTCTCTGAAATCACTCCCTGTTCTCAACATACCTGTTAATAAAAGTATTCAGTGAAAGATTTTAACTTAGATAAATGTTTCTGCTGGTCTGGTGCCAATTTTTTTTCTTCTGGAGTACCTAAATGTGGCCTGGACAGGGCTCATCTCCCTGCTGGATATCTGAGATATTGGAGCAGTGATGGCCATTCTCCAGCAGTAAGATGGTACTGCTGAATGAGTGAGATGGTGAGACAGTGTTAATGCTGAATACTAATGGTGAAAGGATGGCTGCGCATTCGCAAAGAGGACTGAAGTATTGATTATGTCTTCTGTGTAGGTTTTCCAGCTAGTGTTGATGTTTATGTAAGGAGTTGACTAATTTCCTGAAGATAGGAGCTTATTTATGGGTTATGGTTCTACTGTTTGTGTACAGGGGTCTTGAATAAGCTTTCTTACGTTATCAGTTTATTTTATGACAGTAGTATACTTACTAAACAGGGCAGATTTTTGAGAAATCTTGTCTTTCTCAAACCACGCTGATTCTCTTTATGGAAAGAATTGTGAGTTCTCCTTGCAGTATTCGTTATTCCTCTGTCTCCAGATACATAATTCCTAGTGCTCTTTCCAGGTACCTGTCCTACCTACTTTAAGCTTGGGCAAGTTGTTAGGGAACTCCTTAAAGCTGTGACAGAAAAAGAGTAAGAGCTCATCAAGTTTCTTTCCTGTATTGTCTTGCTCTCTTTTTTGCCAAGTCTTTGTAGTTCCAAGTTTATACAAATTTATGTGCTGTGTGAGGTGCTTGGAGGAAGTATATGCTAAGTAATAGGCCCCTTTCAGCTCAATAGATGATAAATCAAGGGATGATCTATAATGTTCATCCTATCTGAATTGCCATCAGCTGGTCTTTGTCTTGCAGCTGAGTTTCTTAACATGCCACTGGGAGCATGGCAGTGCAGGTAGAGCGCAGAGTATCTCATGGAGACAGGTGTTATTTCATGCTTTGATATTAATCACCTGAAAACAGTTGTCAATTTGCGGCATTATTCTGTTCAAATGCTGACATGAAATAAAAGTTATAGTTTTCTGTAATCTCTACATGCTGTCTCCCCTCTGCTGGGAGAGGAGGGGGTAGGTTTTGTTGTTTCAGAGCACAGTTTCTTCTCTAAATGCATCTAAATCCAATTCCTGCTTGGAAGGCTGATCATGGGAGAGGATCTTCTGGTGCCAGTCCTGGGTGTTTTCCATTTTCATAGATTCAGATGAGTTTTATGTATGACTGTGTAGATATGAAGCACTTGGAATGATTAGATTCTGTGCCCAGAACAATTAATCCAGCACAAACAGCTGTGGCCAAAGATCCTTCATGGATCTGTGATTGCGTGTTGTGAAAATGGAGATACTTTGAGTGCCTGCCTTTTATTTTTCCAGAAGAAAAGGACTTGTAAAAAGTATACTTGTTATTTTCTTCTGTTCAGAAAAGGACAAGAGTGGTTTTAATTTTTGATATTCTTATTGCTAGAGGCTGAATTTCCATTTAATAACTGTTCTTCTACACTATATTCTAATGTTGACACTAGAAATTATATTTCGGGAGAAACTGCATTCAGAAGAGAAATGAATGATTGTGCATTTCAAATAAAACTGTATTGTAAGTCTATCACTTAGCATATAACAAAGCTGTCAGTCTTTACCCAGTGCTGAAAGAGAATCATTTGTGGCAGTAATCACCGAAATCTTGGCATCTAACTGTGGCACCTAGATTAAGAGCTTTGTTAATCAGTAGAGAATAGTACTTACTTTCAGAGTCTATTCAGATCTGTTAGTAGAAACATGCTCTGAAGCTCACTGATAAAAGGGGGATGAGGTGTTTGTCCTTAAGTTGAGTATGGTATGGTCCAGTCCTTTGTGCTCTTCCCCAGTACTGTCTGGACTAGAAAGAGAAAACAATTTGAATCAGAAGGGTCCTTTACAGGCCATCTGGTCCAACTTCCCTGCAAAGAACATGGATGTTTATAACTTGATCAGGGTGCCCAGAGCCCTGTCCAGCTTGACCCTGAGTGTATCCAGGGATGGGGCATCTACCACCTCTCTGGGCAACTTGTTCCCATGCTTCACCTCACTTAACATTTAAAAAAAAAAAAACAACAAGCTTTTTTCTTGTATCCAATCTAAATATCCACTCTTTTAGACTGAAACCATTTCTCCTTGTTCTGACACAACAGATTCTGCTAAAGAGTCTGTCCCCTTTTTTCTTACAGCCCCCCCTTTAGGTATGAAAGGCAGCTCTCAGGTCTCCCCGGAGCCTTCTCTTCTCCAGGCTGCACAGCCCCAGTTCTCTTAGCCTGTCCTTGTAGGGAGGTGTTCCATCCTTTGGTCATTTTTGTGGCCCTCCTCTTGATGCACCCTAACAGGTCTACGTCTCCTGTTCTGAGGATTCCACATCTGGATGTTGTACTCCCGGTGATGTCCCACCAGCACAGAGTTAAGGGGCAGGATCACTTCCCTGGACTTGCTGGCCATGCTTCTCTTGATGCAGCCCACGATACAGTTGTATATTGAGAAGAAATGAAATCCTATTTATATTCCACTATCCCACATGAAATGACTGATGATTGTAGGCAGAAACACATGATATTCTTAGCATATGGCAGTAACAAGGTTTACTCAAGTTACATGAATTACTGATTCGTGGTTCTGAGTTATAGCTGCTAAAGTTTTTTTTTTTTTCCTGTTAGCAGCTGCAGATAACTGGCATCCAAGGGATTTAGAAAATCACAAAATAAGTCCTCTGCTTCTGCAAAATGGCCTCAATGGTTTGGAGCAATAATAAAAAATTAATATTTAATCATTACTAATCTCTCTAGGAAAATGAGAGAATGTTAAAGAACTAATGCAGGTCCTAGCCATTGTGCATTATTTAGGCAACCAAATTTAGTCAACCACACACTTTTTTCTTTTCTTTTTTTTTTTTTTTAAATGAGCTTTTATTCTTGTCTTGCTCCAGCAGAAGTTGAGGAAATGAATTGAGCACTGGGAAATAAAGTTCT
This sequence comes from Numida meleagris, assembly GCF_002078875.1. Taxonomy (NCBI): domain Eukaryota; kingdom Metazoa; phylum Chordata; class Aves; order Galliformes; family Numididae; genus Numida; species Numida meleagris. Next base: position 13,510,192 of record NC_034412.1, read on the forward strand.
GAAAAAGCAAAAGGACCATGACGGTTAAAAGTTCATGATCACCTGGGAAAATTTCTCTGAAAACCCGAGTTCTTTTCCTGGATTTCTAAAAAGGCAAATATTTAGCAGTAGCAATACTTCTTGTATTTGACAATGGTATGAACACTAGTGGAAGCTTCTGAGTCCAGAATGCAAGCAGGAAGATGGAAAATTGGATAATATTTAGGAAAAAAAACCTCTTATGCCTATTGATATTAAGGAGCTGCCTTAGATGTTTAGATATAATGCAGGACAAATATTTCAGTCACATTTGGAAAAAGTTACCTTTTTTTTTTAAGAATATAATCACACTTAAATTTGACACTACTATTGCTGTGTAAATGTTGCTTTCAGTAGCAGAGCAACAAGCAAAATTATACATTTATTTCAAGCAATTCCTTTCTTCTTCAAGAAAATAGGCAGTAAAGTAGTGGAAGAAATGCCAACGGTCAATAAACCATATCCATGGAAGTTATTGGAGCCAATAATGATGCATCTATCACAGATATACTTTTCAGCTATATCCTTCAATACTGATGATAGATAGTTATTGCTTTATTACTGAAGAATGAGAAATGCAAACTAATTTGATAGAGGGAGAGGGGAGAACAAACAAAAAATATTTCACTAAAAATGAGCCAATCTATCCAGAATTATGATTAAATATTTATTTTAATAAACTTCACTAATTAAAATAAAAGCTTTCTGATTACTGTGTTTTGCTGTATGTAGCCAATCAATGAGACTACACTATTTTGGCCTTGTCAGAACCTCAATGCTATCATGTTTGTGTAATGGAAAAAAAAGTTTTGTGCAAACTGGCACACTATATACCATAAACATGATGAGTTTTCAGCTTCTTCAGTGTTTTTATTCGGTGAGCATTAGGCTGGTTTGATTTTAGTTTCAAATAATCCACAAAGGTCACATTTAATTAAAATTTAAAATTTCCAGTTGCTGTTTGATGTTTAACTTGATTAAATAAATAACAGCAGAGTGTGTTTAACTTAATTCCTCTTTTAAGGCTGTGGAAGAATGCGGAATCCCTGTGACATCAGTTCATCTGTTAAACATTTTTTGTGATGAAGCATCCAGTTTATTTGCAGTTAAATATAGTAGAGAAGATCTTTCCATGAGTTACTCTACAAAGTCCAGTTCCACATGCAGATATTCATAAATTTACTTAAAATTGTATTTAAGCAAAGAAAAGGCACAAAGACTATGTTTTGTTTGCCTCTTGCTTAAGCATTTTTACCTCCTGAGTGCCACAGGCCATGAACATGGGATGAGAATTTAATTTATTTTCAAGAAGTTAAAATGTAAGCTATAGACTAAATCCCATTTACGATTATGGGAACAAATGTAATGCAGGTAGTGAGCCTTAAGCAAAATCATGTATTGAAAAACTCCACTATGGAACTAGTCACATTACCTGTCTTTGCCCTGGAGAGAGGATCTTATAGCTCATGGAGGCTAGGGGCAAATGTGTTCCATGTTATTTGTTATCCATTGACCTTTCTTAGGAAGATTTCACTTTATTTCTCATGATTTAGATTTTCATATGTGAATTGATGCAGAACTGAAAAGTGTGCTTAAGAAGAACTGTAACCAAGTAATTAACTTCCACCACAAGTCATTTTAAAAAACAAAATTGTTCTGCTCCAAAGAAGAGCAAGGAGGGTGAAGGGGTTTGTGTTGGGAAAGGTTTTTTTAAACTAGGAACATGGCCATTTAAATTATCACAAGGGTTATATAGATTCTGAAGCAATGTTCTAAAAGAACTCCCAGCTTGTTTTTTGGTATGATGTTTGAAAATGTAATCTCCATGCTTTACAGCCTGATCAATATGAGTGTTGCTTTTGTATTCCGAAGTCATTCCTAATCAAGTATTAATATTGAAAATAAAAGAAGAAGAAAAAAAGGAACAAAAAGCCTGCCTGAACATAAAAGGTAAAGCACCATTGTTGAACATCTTATATACACTGGTGCTCTAGAGTTATTGTGTTAAGGAATTAAATCTGTTTCTGCCAAATGATTCAATCAGTTAAGTGGATACTTTGTATTACCGTGCAAATGGAATTGTAAAATGCAATTGTCAGGTTTAGAAAGTCTAAAACACAGTATTATGAGCTTTTCCCTTCTTTCATTCACTTTTTCATTTCTTACTAATTAATTTCCTGATTAAAGTCTGAGTGATGATCTTGTTTTCAAGGTAGGACGCTGACATAAGAGCAGAGTCATGCAGGTGAAATAGATTACCTACTAAACTTGTACAGAGACTGTTTTTAGCTCATCTGGAAAAATCTTAATATATTTTAATTCTTGCTCATGGTGACTCAAATACAGAACACTAATTCTGCTGGGTTGCAAATATTTCAAATAAACTGTAGAAACACAACTAAATGTTTTCTAAATCTCAGAGGTGATTCTTCAGAGCTGTAGTTACTAATAATGGAAAATAAGGTTTAGATTTAAATGTCTTCCACATGCACAGTCCCTGACTGTCTCCACTTTTTGGCTTATTGACAGAAGAAAAAAAAAAAAAGAAGAACCCAGGACCCCTTAAATTATAACTACTTGCCTTTAGGAAAAGAAGTGCCAGCTGGGTAGTTGGTATTTTTCTGTACCAAGGCATTTATTTGTTATTTTCAGGTTTCCCTGCTGACAGTATTTATTGGCATTTAGATGTCTAAGATGAGAATTCCTGTTTTCATTCCATTTTTCTGGTTGCTGTATCTTTGTTCTGGCATCTCTTATCTGACATATTATTTACATACTGCTTTACATACAGTTCAGTGGTTATAGTTGCTGGCTCCTGACAAATTCCTGCGGTTAAATCAGGGGCCGGATTCTCCAGCTCATAATTCCTTATTTCTGTCATGCTTTACAACAGAAAACTAGCTAGCTTCAAGGCTAGGGGAAATAAATTAGGACAATTTTGCATAAAACGGAGTTCAGATTTGATTGTCCATTATATAACGATCTCCCTTACCCGTCCAAAGCATTAGGCATTTGGCGTTGATAGAGGAGAGGATTCTCAGAACGTTGCTGTAGATCTCCAGGCAGAAGTGGGTGGTAATCCTCCTGCCTAGTTTAGCCCAATCAACAATCTAAACTCAGTGATGGTCTCTTTACATATATTATTGTTTGCCCATCTTTTAAACAAAGAGAATGATCTTTCTCAGGTTTTCTGACTGAGAACAAGTAAAAAATATATATCAGCATAAGGAAGAGGACCAAAATCCCAGCTCTCTCAAGAAGCTATTCAGGATATAGCAGGGTTTTATGTGATAATATTCTGCCCACACCAGAACCAAGTGAATGACAAGATTTATGTGTTTTATACTTCAGGAATTACAATCTTCTCAAATATCAGAAAAAAATATTTTCAGGCTACAGGGAATTAAATGAATTTTTCAGCTATATAACAGGATTTTTCTTGACATGAAATTGAACTATACCTTACATTCACACAATTTATTTGTCATAGGCCTATACTTCTTTAATTTCTTATGTTTATATTTCCTGGAATTGCTTTTACAATGTATGTTTTACTGGAACTGTGTCATTTATCGAGCCTGTACATTTCAACATAGCACATAAAAGAAAAAGAGAGGGGGAAGGAGTAGGAGGAGAAGCCAAATCTATGCTGAGAAGCATGGTTACTGGATCAGCCAACTCCTACGGAGTAGTTAGGCTTTTTTTTTTAAGCTAATAACTTAATTTCCTTTTTTGTTGTTTTGACTGCCTTCAAAATGGAACTTAGTAATGTTCAGGTGTAACTGGCTTAAGAGATCTTAGTTACTTTTGAGATGTCTACCTAAGATAATTGTGGTGTTTGTTATTTCATGCTAGTTTACAACATTTTTGAAATCTTTCTTGAATCAATTCAGCTGCTGTCTGTGGTGGGCTGGGGGAGAGAGGAGTAAGGGATTTCTGTTGTGTAAAGCTGAATTCTACTTGTTGGCTAAACAGCACAGAAGCTGAGAAAAAGGTTTCTGTCTTCAGGTCTTGCTGCAAATCAGCGCAGGCTGCATTGCTTGTTCAACTGCTCACTTCATTTTACAAAGCCTAGTGTAGTGTTTGGGAATAAGACTGGCGTGGGTTTGCTTCAGTTTTGGGCAACAATTACATAAGAAAGGTTTAGTCCAAGATGGACTAACTACCTCTAAATATTGGCAATACCCCAGCCTCTCCCACCTCTGCTGACCTAGAGGTTTGAGAAGAGATCCTGAATTAACTTCTGCCAGCTGTTGGCTCTGAATGCTTTTAGCTTATAGGTTTATATACAGCCTTCCCCCTTTTCAAGAAGTGTGTGTGAAATATAGGAATAAAGGTGCTAGGACCACCGGTGTACTGTATCAATACAAACACTTTTATGAGAAAAGCTACTTAGAAGATATAATAGCATTATTATGCAGTGTCAGACCTCTAAATAAGAATGGATATTTTTTAACTCATTAGCCAATTCTGAAAGCATTCAGTAAATGTGAAAACCATGATCTATTTATTTATTTTGACTCTTCTAAAGATTGCCTTCCTCAACCATGTTTTCTCTTGCAAATAGACTGATAATGTGGCCTTTCTATGACCTTGTGGGCTAATAAACTCTGTACCCATTGCGACTTGATTAGTTAATGATACCTTGATTAAGTTAAATAAATGGGTTGGAACAATACTGTATTCAGTTAATCCTCATTTTCAGCTAATTAGTACTGCTGCTAATGCCTGTAATTCAAGATATGTTTTTGTGTTATGATATGCTATTTGTTTTAAACCGGAAAGCTAGATTTTTCAGACTCAAATGCGCTTATTAAACCAAATGAAATTATATTTTAACCTGTTAATCGGTGGCACTGGGTATGCATTTTTACACACACAGGATAATCTGTACCCTGCTAGCACATAAAGGCAAGGTTTAGCTCAGCCTTGTGGGGCTGTCCTGCATGAAATTCTCTGTAAGATCTGGGGCAGGTAATGGAATAGAATCAGCGGGGTGTGGAGAAAGGAATTCACTGCTTTGTTGGGCTGTTGCTCTCTCTAACTTTTGACTATTTGCTAGACCACAAGAAATTCAAGACAACTTCATTTTTTCTTTGTTTATCTCGTTGTTTTTTTTTGTTTTGTTTTGTTGTTGTTTTTTTTTTGTGGCTACTTCTGAGAGTGCCTGGCATTAATCATATTTTGCAAAACCCCCAAATGGTGTTATTGTGCTGGAGGTACAAATTCTTGCTAAAGATCAAGGTCGGTTAAAAATGCTGTCTCTTATTGCTTGTATTTGCTTCTGTAAAGACAGCAGTTGTTGTGCACTGTTCTAGAAGTGATAGGTGTAGAGATCTAATTCTGCTTCACAGAGAATTTCAGCATGTCAAAATCTGGCAGCACAGACAGTGGTTCTGAAGCCTTCCTTGTAGGGCAGCTTTCAGTGGAGCTCCGTAACTTCAAGATGTCAAGTTTCTTTAAGAAGTGTTTTATTTTCACATTATTATTGGATAAATTTTAATGTTAAAATACAATAATGTATGAGATGTGTAAAAACTGAAAATGCCATCAATGAAATGCCAACCTGATGCACAGTTTACAGTGAATTAGTCATTTTCTTGTTCAGAAATGCAAAAATGACAAATTTAAGCTATAAGCAATGTCTTCTTGTTGTTTGGTATGATGAGTGGTCCTAATCTCTCAATAAGCAACTTTTTCTATCAATAATGGCTTAATTCAGATGTTTACATATGATCGCTATCAGGCAATGTCAAGCGAGTGGGAGGAACTCAAAAGAAAAGACCAATTTGTACCATCTGTTCCAGAAATGTAAGCTGAGGTGATGCTGTAAAGCAGAAAGCCAAACTCTTAAGTCTGATGGGGTGATCGGTAGTTGTTTTACGTAAGTGTTAAAAGTCATTTGTTTTGTTTATGCTTGTCCTGGTTTCAGCTGAAGCAGTGTTAACAAAACACCAATGTTTGGCTGTTACTTAGTGATGGGAGCACAGCTGGGCCCCTGCTGTGGGAGATCTGCTACCATGATGGTGTTGCAACGAGGGGAGTCCAAGCCAGGACAGATGCCTGAATTAGGTTATCCCATATTATGTGGCACCATGTGGATGGCCACTGAGCTGTGGGGAGTTGGCGGGGGCAGCTGCTGCCCTGGGGTTGCTGGTGTCAGTCGGTGGGTGTTGAGGCCTTGCACTGCTGGTGGGCAGTTGTATTGCTGCTGTGCATTGGTCAGCAGGTGGTAATTGCATTGCGGCTACATATATATATATCTTGTTATCATTGCACGTTTGTTTCCATTTTCCTCTTCTATCTTAGTAAATAGCTTTTATCTCAACCCACGAGTTCTATTTTGTTTCCAATTCTCTTTCTCATCCCACTTGGGGGAAAGTGAGCAAAGGGCTGTGTGCTGTTAGCTGCCTGCTGAGCTAAACCATGACAATGCTAGATCTGAAAGCAACAAATCTCAACACAACTGTAGAAACTTTCTCTCTACTAGACTTCACCTTGCTGAACTGACATGGAAGTTTATGCATGTATAAGTAGTGTAACTTCTGTGGAGAACTATAACGAGTTATTTTGCATGTTTTTATTTATAGCAGGTGAATGTTCTCCAATTCCTGGTAATATCAATTGATACTGTGCTCAAATAATGCCCTTTTAGTGTTGATATGTTAATATATAATCTAGAAATTAGAGAACACTGCAGTGCATCCAAAAGGCCTATTGACAACTAGTGATTTTTTTTTTAGTTTGCAAGAAAAGGTTACAACTCGTTTACCAGTCAGTCTTTCCGATACCAGGGGTTTTTGCTAATCTTGAATGTTGCATTTGGTGCGTTATAGCCAAGGCAGCGTGCATGTGTCTTTTATTTACTGTTGTCTTACAGAGGTTTGCAGTAACCTTGAGAAATACTGTCATAAATCGTGCTTGAACCATGACTCTATTCTCAGTTCCTGAGAAATCTGGTTTTTATTGTCTTTCCACAACTATGTGAAGTACACTCGTATCTTTGCCTTTTGTGTATGATCTATTTTTTCTAAGTGAAGTTCACTTATTCACGTCTGATAACTATAATATGGACTTTTCATCATGAAAGTCTCTTTTTATAATTATTTTGGCATCATATAAAATATTAAAATACACAAATAACAAAAACACAGGGCTGTATTTCCAGTCCAGTGAGTCAGTTTGAGTATCTGGCCCTTTTTGAAGATACTGTTAAAAATTTGGAATTTAGACCCGTTTTTCCATCTCCTTAATATGAAACTTTATGGAAATGGCAGAGCTTATTCTAAGAAAGGGCTAATTTCTTTTGAAGAAAGGCTTAATTTCATATTCAAGGAATTAATGTCTACTTGTTGAAGAGCTGACAGTGTTGTGATTGAAGATGCTCTATTAGTTTTTCTTCCTTTCTGCATGGTTTAATAGTAAGCTTAATTACATCTTTCATTGCAGAGGTGATGCTTCATTGTCACAATTCTAGATTTAATTTACAAATTTAGGAATGTTGTCTGAGCCAGAGACCAGGCAAATATGGATAAGAAATACTGTTTTTTTTTGTTCTGATGAAAAGTAATTTTCCCTATTTTTCATTTTGCTGAAGACAAGATGTGCCTGAGTCTCCTTTAGATCATATCAGTTTAACTATTCCCATGATGCTTCTTGTGAAGCTGAGTGACCCTTTGGCTCTGAGATAGTCCAGTTTTCTTTGTCAAGGAGCACATGAACTTTCTCCTTGTGGCATGTACCTTCCTTGTTCCCTCCTTTCCCTAAATCATTTCAGCAAGGCTGGGGACTGGATGAGAAATTCTGCTGTTGTCTCATCAGTTGAGGAGTCCTGGGAAATGTTGAGAAAAAGGGTAAAAATGTGAATCAGATCTGCCTGACTCAGCATTTTGGCATGGTGTATAGAGGTGTTGTGCCAGCTCGAAACACCACAGATAAATATCTTGAACAGACATTACTAAAGGACTTATCACTATTTCACATGTAACACCACTTATCTGAGTGGAGCTCTCACTGTAGTTCTTTAGATATTTGCAAAGAATGTCAGAATTCTGACAGGGCCTGTCATACAACTGACAGTATTTTTTCTTTAAAAGAAATCCACCTTATAGCAAAACCTCAAGCAAAAAGTCACTAGTGACAAGTGCTTTTTATTTTAATAGTAATAAAAGTCTAATACAAAAATAAAACATCTATTTACAATTTTCCCTAGAATTCTAATCTTCTGTGTTTTAAATGATGAATAGAAATTGTAATGGAGGTCCTTCTAAGGAAAATGAATAGCTTCTGTTGGAAGAGAAGAAAGTGAAATAGTCTCGAATGGAGTATTTTACTTTCTGTATTTTACTGTTTCAATTAAAGCAAACTTGGAAAAGGACACTACTTGATTCACTTTGACCTGCTTCATGTAGTGAATTTTAGTAAAAAAGTTACTAATCAGTAAATAAATATATTTTCTTTATATGCCTACTTATTTTGTATATATAAATCAGCTTGTGTTCAATTTAATTGTTGTAAATAACAGAATAAATAGAAGTGAACCAACATAATACACCAATTAATTCAATGTGAATATCTTATATGAACAAAATTTTGAGATGAAAGACCCCACAGATCTTTGTCGCATTGTGTTTAATATTGGCTATAGAACTACATATAAAAATTAGTGAATATTTGTTGAAAGCAAGGAAGGAAAACAAACTCTGTTACTTCATATGAGAGAGTTCATTCAATTCAAGTATCTGCTTTTTATTTTTACAGTTTTACAGTTTTACTTTGATTATTTTGACTTTTTTTATAATGTTTTTTACCAAAAATTATCAAAATTACCTTATCCTCTGAAGTTAGTTCAATTGCACTTGAGTGCCAAGGAAATGTCTAATACTTAATCAGAAAGTACAAAAAATCCTATAGTACTGATAACTTCTTGTTTTTTGAGTCCTACTGACTGGAAACGTTTTCCCTTACTAATTGAAGCATTGCAGTGTCTTGATAGGAAACAAAGGGGATAATTAACTATTTTTGTAGCCTTTGTTATGTAAAGGTTGAGATTAAAATGTATGCAATATGTATGGCTTGTATAGTACAAGTTCATGAAAGTAAAAGAGCCTGAAGCCTCATGCTGGTCTTCCTTCCCAAATTTTCAGTTGCCTTATTTGACTTGTATTTGCTGTCTACTTCACAACATAATGTGTTATAAAACAAATTTGTTATAAAACAAATAAAAACAATAATCTGTTTTTCTTATAATGTTGTGTTACTGAAATTAAAGTAAAGCTTGACATTTTGAATTGTCTTTTTTTCTACTTTGGCAAGAAAAAGTCCTTGTCAGTAATGCAAGACATTTTCTTCACAATCTAATTAAGTAAGCAAAGTAGGTCACTCAGCATGTTTGTACCTAGCTAATACAGAAACTACACAGTCAACATATTTTCAAGCTGTGTAGCTTAACCCTTGCTCCTTGTATCAAAACTGATATTCAAGATTTTGACAAAATCTGACATATTTTAACTGCAACACCTCAAGAGAAAAGGGGATTGGCTGAGGAGAATGAATTGCTTCATACACCAGTCACAAATAGCAATGTGAATTGAGGTGCAGATATTTTTGTCAGACAGCAGTGCACGTTTAAAAATTAGAAATAAAATAAAAATATCCTGACTCCTCCTTCCCCCAATGAAAAGACCTAAGGAAAAACAATCCCTTTTGTAGATGCTTCCGCCTCTATAAGCAATATGATTGCAGTGCTGCTTTTGCTCTTATTTTGAGGGGAAGAAAATAAGAAAAAACAATTAACCCACAAATAGTAATGCATTAATTACAAACGTGGTAATAAAATAATCATACTGGTGCTCTAGAGTAACATTTGCATTTAGATAAAGCTTCCTGCTATGTACAAAAATGAATGTTTAGTAATTAAGCAAAAGCTGATGTTATGGATGTGTCCAATTTTCTTTTAAGCACAAAATTTTCACCATGTAAAGCTGCTTTATTTTTGATGCTGGAGTTTGCCAGAATCTAGAGGTAAAAAGTGAATTGTAAATTATACAAATTCTGTCAATTACTATGCATAATTTGGAGAGATGAGTAAGCCAAAAGCAATAAATAATTTAAAGTTCAGTCAGTCTAACAGAGGAGTAAACTGTGCCTGGGTTGACACTTCATGAATTGGATCCATGTTAGTTTGCGAGGTGATAATTACTAGTTTCCTGACTCATCAAAAATCTTCTAAACCAGTCAGCTGGTGCTGACACAAACATACTGCCTGCATTTGAGGTTATGCCAGTAGTTTCCCATTGTTCTGAATAAAAATTGGAAGCATTACTGTGCTAGAAATGTATTTCTCCTTTGCAAAGGGCTTCAGTCTTACTGTTTAGTCTGGAGGTTTTTGGTCGAGGTGATGATGCAAGTAACGAGCAAACAGAACCATGAAGAATGAATGGTGTGCATTAGCTCCCTGTTCAACTGGCTGTTGTGAAGTGCCACTTGTTTAAATGTAGCCAAGCACATCAGGATACAGGACAGGCTGGAACACTTAAAGATAATGTACAGCTCTATTCAAAAACAGGCTTTCCAGATAGGTGTAGATATAATTTTGAGTTAATAAAATGCATTGGACCTGAGGACTGTATTACACCTTCCTTCCATATCACCACCTTTCTGGAAAGTTGTTCATATCTTAATTTTGTAGATAGGCTTGGGATTCTATCTGAGGTTTGATACCATCCGTTGAGTGGATTCTTGTGGTTTGGAAGAGGACAATAGCGGGCTTGCCCTGGACATCATACCCATGGAATTGAATGCGTCCTTTCATTTGTTCTCTTCCCCTGCTCCATCCCTCAGCTAATCCTGCAGCAGTCCTATCTGCAAATGGTGAAATTGATAGGTGAATTGCACATGCATCTCACTGGAATAGAACATGTCAGGATTTGATACCTTAGCTTAAGATTTATACCAAGGTGAAGCTTTTCAACTATACTCAGAGGGGAACAGATGTCAGAGTGGCATAAGTTACAAGGTTGTCAGTGACAGCCTGGTGCTTGTCTTTGTGGAACAACACATTTCTTATTTTTGTTTTTTACAAACAAATGATAAGAGAATTGAAACTTCATCTGTTTACACGCTACCTAAAGAAAAAATTGTTCTCAAAATTATATGGCCATAGGATTACTTTTAAGGATCTTATAGTGAAGTTTATGAGAGAGTAGCCCCTTTAATGTTTTATAGGAGATGAATTTGTTAATTTGAATGTTTCTATGGTGTGATGTTCCTTTGATGGGAAGATATGGGAATAATTTTTGATCGTAGTATTTTACTAGATTTTACTTAGCTGAACATTTTATTGCTTATACTTTGGTTTAATTTTTTTGTACAGTTTGAATCAGAATGGCTTGGGTTGGAAGGGATGTTAAAGATCATTGAGCTCCAACCTCCTGCCATGGGCTGGCTGCCCCCCACCAGCTCAGGCTGCCCAGGGCTCCATCCAACCTGGCCTTGAGTGTCTCCAGGGATTGGGCATCCACAGCTCTCTGGGCTGTCTGTGCCAGAATTTCCTCCTAGTATCTAATTTAAACCTCCCTTTAGTTCAACTTCTCCCTCTTTTTCTAATGCTATCAGACCCTGTACATGAAGCGACAACCACTTAATTTTCTCAAAATTGTACATAATTTTCAATATTTGAGTTCCTAAAAACTCCTATAAAGTGAAAAATTAATTATACATACATCTGTAATAATCTTATTCACAGTTGCAGTCAGCTGCACTGCAGGGCAACCTTCTTAGGGTGCAATTACTGGTATTTTTTTTAAGATTTTTTTTTTCCTGTATTCTGATCTTGTTCTAAGCAAAAAAATACAGCTAGGTGGGTAAACATTACAGATAGGAGCTATGTTAGATTATTCATCGGTTTATCTTTACGTTTAACTGAAGAAAAGGAGTTGACAGGGAGAAAAAGGAAGGAACACAATTTAATAATTCTTTGTCAGATAACTATTATACTGTAACCAACAATGTCTCTCTCCAGTTCTCCAAAGAGTGCTGGGAAGAAGATTTATAAATCTGCCATAGCCAAAGTTAGCACCATTGCTACAGTGTAGGTGTCCCTGTTTGAATGGGTTTATGGAGTGTCCTGGAATACAAATGACGTTGTTTAACCTTGAACATGGTCTGATTTTACAGAATACCCAGAGAATTTTTGTATACCTTCTCTAGGTAAAAGTTGATATCTATAGTATGCTATTGCTCACTGGCAGTTTAAAGTAGTCAGGAAGAGTGAGAATCATGTACAGCTGTTGGCATGTTTCTTTTTCAAGGAGGAGTCTGGTCTGTCTTAATACGAGGTGGGGAGGAGGGGTACAAAATATCTGTCGCAGTCCTAAAATTAATGCACTCCAGCTGAGTATGACTTACTTCATTCTCCACTTCCCTCCAGACCACCAGCTAACTATAAATTGATTTTCCACTCTCCAAACTTGTTGCTACAGGATACATTTAACCAGCCATTTATGAGAACAGATCATATTAAATTTGAGATGGTCCAATTTTCAGAGTAGGAGTACTTGATGTAGTCTTCATTATTTTTTTTTCCTAGTAATGCTACTTTGTGCATCATAATCTTTTTATGACACAAAATTTCATTGGCTTTAAATGATCCTGAGAAAAACAATGCGAAATGCGGTAACATGCAGGGCATGCTAAAGCTTTACTGTGTAAGACAAAGAAAATTCTGTGGTGTTTAAAGCTGTATAAGATAAGATTTAAAAAAAAAAAAAAAAAAGTCCTGAGAATCCATAGTATTTTCTGCCTTGGTAAGGTGGCTTTCATCTCCTGCTGATTTCACTGTTTGTGTTTATTACTTTACCAATTACAGCTCAGAGCTGACTTCCAAGTAGGGCATGGCTATGTTTTTTAGGTTGGAGATGTTCTGGATGGCTGCAAGGCCAAACAGAATCTCTAGACACAGTAGATATTCCATGGGTGCAGGTCCAGAGTGTGCAGCCCATGCTGCATTTGATCAGCCTACACTAGAAGCTAAAATCTAACACAAATTCTTGTGCTCAGCATTTCTGGTGCACATTGATTGCATTTGGATGCACTCAGTTGCATACTGAGAATCATTTTTCTTATCGTGATTTATCACTTGACTTTCGGAGATGTTTCAAGTGCTTTATGGTATTGGACTAGCCTGTATTTATCATATATCAAGTCTGCATGAACACATACAGTGTCTTGGAAATGTGCCTGAATTTTTGAATGGCATTAACTGTGCTGACATGAAAGAGCTTTGTGAAGCTCTAGCAAATTACTTATCTGCTTCTTTAATGCAGATGGAATTGGAATAGTTTAAAGAGTCTTGAATATAGAATTATGGAATTGTTTGGATTGGAAGGGATCTTTAAGATCATCTAGTTCCAACCCCCCTGCTGTAGGCAGGGACACCTCCCACTAGATCAGGTTGCTCAGTCTCATCCAGCCCAGTCTTGAACGCCTCCAGGGAGGGGGCATCCACAAACTCTCTGGGCAGATATCTGAGACTGTAAAAAAAAAAAAAAAAAAAAAAACGGAGAAGTTTCTTTTCTGAAATGAATCTTTTCATCCAGAAAAAGAAGGTTGGGGGAAGAAATAATTTCCATGGTCATTTTAACTAGGGTAAGGTATTTGTGGCCGGAAAAGGTGCAGTGAAGTAGCCTGAAAGCCCAAGTTACAGACAGGGGTGGCTGAGGAGATGCTGCTCCTCTGCCTGGGATGTTGGGAGGGCAGTTTTTCAGAGAACCCTGGGGTGAGCAGTTGGAGGTGCTATCAGCTTGCTCAGCTGGTTTCACTGCAAGTGTGCCAATGCCAGTTTTTGCTACTGCTTACATTTAGCTGCCCTTGGCAGTCCCTGGTAAATTCACAGCACCTCTACTTGCAGGGCATTAAGGTCCCAGTGTTGCTTGTCTTCACAGGGAGAGAAACTTATGAAGGTCATTCTGTGAGGTGATGCATAATGGAGAAGGGAATACTTTTAGGAGGTCTTTAGAAAGCTAGGTTGTCTGCACTGCATCTCTGCAGTGCATAGAACATGGAAGTTCCACACTAGTAAATACTCATTTTAGTGTTAATTACATCAGAGAGGTTTAAAATTTTCTTTCTTAAAGAAAGAATTCCAATTAGAAAAAAATACAGTTTACCGTAACGTGAGCCATTTCTCATAGAAAACTTTCATAAATAAAATTGTTGTGAATTCTGAAAAATTAAGGAAAAAAATAATTTTCCTTGAGGATTTAGCAGTGTTTAGTGTGCTTACCAATGAAACTTCACAAATTGATATGTAGCTTTTTTTTTTTATTTAGCTATTCTAAGAAAATAAATTTAGCTGAGTAATAGTGACAGGATCTCCAGCTATTGTCTTCTAATCATTAATTTCTCTTGGACTCTGTTTAAAACAACTCCAACAGAATGTTTATTAAAACATTGCAGTAGCTTGAATTCAACTGAAAAAAAAAGTCATTTAAAACCGTGTCTGCAACTTGTTGTCCCCCACTCTAAGCCCCAAAACAGTCTTCACTTATTGAGGCATAGGTGAATGAAAGTACAATAAAATGATGGATATGGTAATCTAGAGGTATAAGAGGTAGCCTGGAAAATATGTTCACTAAAAAACTGATGTCAACCTTTTGAAATGCTGTTCGGAGGACTAACTATGGAACTGTGTGACCAGCCTGCATAACTGCAAGTGCCTGCCTCTATTTTCAGATGTTCCTGTCACTGTACTGTAGTACTGGGTGGAGGCATCTTAGCAGGTGATTCTGGCATCACTTTAAGAGAACTTGAACACTGCAGAAAAGCAAATGCAGCAGTTGCAGAGAAAGATATCTGATTTCAAATGTTATTGCAGTGAAAAACGTGCTCAAATGCTTATTGCATTCTTAAACAGAGAAATTTTGTTTACTTAAGTAGATAGACATAATTCTATTAAATTCTATTAAAGCAAATTACAGCTGAACTCTGACTTGTATGGGTTGAAGCTCTGTCTAGCAATGTATTATGTGTTCCTGAGGCATTCAGTGGGAGATCTGAACCACTGCATACAAGAACAAGTCAAAGTATATGAAAGAATCCTGCTGTGCAAGAACAGTGTTGGACCTTTGCATGAAACACTAGTCAGCAAATCAAAGCTGAATATTTGCAATTGAACAGTTCATTGATGCCACCAGTGTGATATGTAGGCAGAATAGATGCTGTCACTGGGTAAGTAATACCTTTTAACTGTGAAAGGCAAAGCCAAAATAATTTTTTTTAAAAATGGGGAAAATCCGCCATCTCTGACAAAAGTCTACGTTTGGAAATAGCTTAACATGGATGGGAAATCCTCTTGACTGTGTGGTATTTCTTAAGTTTAATTTTATTTTCTGTGGCTTTCCTGAGTTCATCTAACTTCATCAGTCTGGTTCCTGATATGCACAGGGTTTTGAGTAACTCCCGTGTTCGTGCTGATTGCCCAGTTCCAACTGTGACTTGATAGACACTATAGAGGGTGAAGAGTGTGGAGGGGGGTTGAGGTGGAGACAAAGTGCCGAGAGCAACACGAACCTCACTTGTATTTATTTTTAATGATGAGAAGAGAGCTACCTGCTACTACAGACACGGTTCAGAGTCCGTTGTACAGTGAGTATGCTGGGTAAGGGCATACTTTGGTTTGGTTTAGCTCTCTATGGAAATGTAGGTGAAGGCAAGGTTTATGTAATTCCGCTGTTCAGTTTTCTGTGCAAGGACCTTGGCCCTTACTACTTTGGTTGTGGTATTATATGAATGAAGCTGAAATAATTCAGGAAAGACTGACCCTCCTCTACAGCCAGGAATAAGAGCAGATGTTGTTACTTCCCTTATGAATGGATAAAACTCTGTTTCCTAGGAAGTAGTGATTTGGAGCTTTTTTGCAGCTCTCCACTCTTCCTAATAAATCCAGAATTTATAGTTCAAAGAACAAGTTTTATCACAGATAGCGTTTACCCTGTCTCAAGGTCTCGAAGGCTTTACATATAAAGCTTTCCAATAAACCATGAGGGGAACAGAGAACTTCTAATTTTGAAGAAGGGTTAATTAATATTACTGCATGTATTGCTATCCTATCTGAAGATAAGAGCAGGCTCTTAAATAAGGAACAGAAAGCAGAAATCTGTGTTCCCCTTAAATGCTTCCTTTGCTTGCTGCCCCATAGATGAGGGGTTTGCAAACTTGAAATTACAGAGGATCTTGAGAGAGATTGCTATTTCTCGAGTTTGCTGAGTGGACAGAAGATACGTGGTGTGGCTGTACCCTGCCCAGCCAGAAGCACAGATCCAGTGGAACGTGCTATTGTTAAGCTGCCCGATGTACAAATTACCCGTCCCAGGGTAACATAGTACTTCCACAGGAGGGGAAAACGCCTCCTAGCTTCCATCCCTTTGCTTTACTTCTTAAATACTGAGTAAATGGTAAGTGACAACTGATATTTTTTTCTGCTTCCTTACATAAACGATAGAAAACAGCCTTTCTAGGCATTCTTAGCTATTATTAATCTGTGCAATTGTAATCTTGGTAATTTTCTCCTTTCAAAGTATGGAAGACACTGAAATAACAGCCTAAGGAAGTCTGGAAATTGGGACTTGGCATTTAAAGCCTAGTCAGCTTGCACTGCTTTGTGTAGTAATTGCTAGTTAATGTAATAGCAAAACCATTACGGTGACAAAATCTTAGAGTGTATTTCTCTTTTGATGTGTAAATTAAGACTGTCAGAAAGCAGTCCCAACATTAAATAGCCCCCCCTCTTCCATTCTAGTTTGAAAACACTTCGCTTAGTCATCTGCAGCATATATTTTTTACTTGTGTCTGCCATATTCACTAGTATCATCATTCATGCAGATCGAAGATTTACAAGATTTACAAGATTTACAGGGGCTGTGAAATGTTAAGAGTTCTTCTGCCCAAGCAACTTATCTAACTGGAACAAAAAAGTGACAATTTTTAACTAAAATTCTGCTAACATTTTTTCAGCAAACCATGTGAAATTCAAGCTTTGTGGGCTTGAGTATTTGGTGCATTATCTCTTTTCAAATAATGATGCAAGATTAAAGAATTTCAGGAAAGATGATATGTTTCCAGGAAATAAAGAGTTTTCAAGATAAGCAGCTAGCCTGCTTATAGAAATTACAGAAACATCAATAAACCCCAAACAGTAACCATCTGTTTCTCCCATTCTGTAATTCTTAATTGTTTTTATTATGGTGTACACATAAAAAATATAATTATCTAGCTTATTTTTAGCTGCATGCATAAACATTGAAGGAAGCATTATATTATATTTGTTTGCTTTCTTGCTTTAGCAGAATTCTTCATAATTATATTTCTTCTACTAAAGATCTCAAGCAGCTTGTGAAAAGTCTGCATAATATTTCTTCATGAAAGAATGAAATATGTCAGAAACTGTCATTGTTCCTCTTTACGTGCCTTGTTAACATCCTTGTTCTCTTACTTCCTCCACTTCCTTTCCTATTCCTGCTATTTAAAAATTTTTTTTTTAGTAATTCATGTTTCCATAACAGTGAATCTTCCCCATGTGGTTTAATTGAACACTGGGCATCTTATTTCTTGTTAGGATGCAGTGATGACCTTGGAATGACTAGTGTGCTGTGATCCAGTTCAGTGACGCTCAGCTCTAGTTCTGTCGTATTTGGCATCTTTTCTAGCCATTAGAGTATGCAAAGTAATTTTGGGGAGGCTTTCAGGGGCTTATGTAGTCTCCTGAGCTGTTTCCTGTGAAGACGGTAATTTCATGGGATTCACATGTGCTGAAATAATGAATCAGTTCTGGAGAAGGAGAAAAACAATAACAGAACACCGCCCCAAACTCACTACACTACATTTACCAAAGCAGGGAGCTTGCAGTATTAACAGTTTAATGCCATGACAAAAATAAGTAATCATGCTGTTAATATGTGGCGCTACATCAAACGACTAACTTCATTTGGGATTAGCAAAGAAGATAGGAATTGCACTCTTCCATCTTCCACAGCACATCTCTACTTTGCTGCTCTGCTGAAGGCTGTTAGATGAGGCCTGAAACCTCAGCACTGACCTAGAGAGCATCTTGTGTAGTAGTGAGGTCTGTGTCCCATCTGGGATCTTCTGGCTGAAAGCGCCTCTGTGACTGCAGTGGTATTCTGCAGAGCTCTCCAGACAGTGTGCCACATCATCAATGTCAGCCTTGAAAGTCCGAGGTGCCATTTTTTTCTTCCCCAGCGCTTTCACTGCAGTGTGAACTGTTGGGTCCTCTGCACCGCTGCATTAAGTATGAGCAGGTGGTGGTTTGTCCCTGTGTTGCTTAATGCTGTTTCTAGGGCCTCTTTTATCAGCGTACGTAAGGTGATCATGATGAGGCAATTAAAATGAATAAGTAGCGAGTCCCACTGAAGTTGCTGACAGAAGAAGGAGGAATCCCTCCTATCAAAATTGCTTTCATAATTTGTTCTATCTACTAGAGGAATCTAAAGGTTCCATAACGCTTACAATGCTAATACAACAGCATTCAGAAATGCCTTTCTTCTCCCTCTTGGAGAAGGATAGTCATGACCTGTTGTGTACTTTTGAGAAGCAACAAAATATAGAATTGATAGAATCAGTTTATTTATCTATTGTTAAAGAGAAAGTAATAGTCTAAATTTCCAGTAAGCCTGTGGTAAATTAAACAAATCTAAATGTAAGCACCTGGTATCGTTTCTTGAAATATCAAGAGAAGAACATAAAAAACTCGTGGTTATTTTTTAGGGTAAGAGTCTGACTTGTTAGAAGGGAAACCCCCAGCTTCCCTCAGAAGATGGGGAATGCTGAGCAGCTTTTAATGCTGCTCTTTGTACTGACACCTGACTCAGGCCTGCTGTAGCTGCCTCCCTGCCCTGGGCAGTGCAGCCTGGAGCAGTGACTGAGTGCTCACAGGCTGACATGGGGCAGCACTGGGCTCTGCTCGCAGAGACTGCCCTGCAGCCCTGGATACCAAAACCTTGCCAGAAAAACCTAATACATGGCCTTTTGTGTTTTTCTCTCTATAAACACAGCAGGAATGGGAGACGATAGTTTTCATTGTAGAGATTACTTTTTTTTAATGTATTTTTAAAAAAAACCTTACTAAGTATTAGGAAAACTTTTAGTTCAATGTCTTTTTCTGCTTTAACACTCAAAAATAAATCCAGGGTAGAATGTGCATTATACTGTCTGAGATGACTGTTGGATGACTCAGTACTGCTGAGCTTAAGGTCTGCTACAGAAAATAAAGAATAATGTGATACAGAAACCTTTCCTTCCAGCTTCACGACTTGAGCAAAGCAAACCTTTTTCTTTTTTTCTTAATTGCTGTTATTTTTTTTATTTTATTTTCTTTCCTCGATACTGTTGATCTCCCCAACTCCCTTTCCTTTATTAGTAGAACAGTTGCAAAAGTCAGTTGCAAAAGAAGATTCTTGATTCTACCAGAAGAATGAATGAGAGCACTTGAAATGATTACACTGACTTGCTTTCATTTCTTCTGGTACTCTAGTAGGGGACTTTGACATGCTTTTATTTTCTGTTTTCTTAGCAGCTTTGTCAACCAAATCATGAAACCTGATACAGAGCAGGAATTAAGATGTGTATACTTCTCAACTTTTGAACCCTGCAGAAATACCTTCCATTAAATCAGCATAGTTTGAAAGGATTTAGGAAATAACGTGAAGGCTGTGCTAGTGTTTGTTATGGATTGTGCTCATAGCACCCTAGATGGTGTGAAGTTGTATAGCTTCAGTGATTACCTTGCTACTGCAGTCAAGCTACCATACCTGGCCTTATCTTCAGTTCTGTAAGTGTAGCCTGTATCTTGGTGCCATGTCTGATCTCATCAGCATTTGTTTCCCAGCTCTTTGCCCTGAGCCTTTGGGCTTCCTGCCAGGGGCTTGAGGGGTACAGCAGCCATTTGTCTGCAGGTGTGCTTGGTCAAGAATCTTGTGCTTGGCTTGGACCTGGCTGCTGCTGGTTCTGCCAGGGAAGCAGCCCTGGTTCTGCCAGTGAAGCAGCCCTTCCAGGCTCTTAAAACTCGGTAGCTAAATCTTAAGAAATATCTGAAGGGGAAAGTGGGAGAGAGTACTATGATTGTTATAATCCCTTTTCAGGCTTGCACCCACAGTTTCACCCCTTGCACAAGTAGTACTGTCTTTACGGTACCTAGCTCCAAATATTTGGAAGTTGTGGCACTTTTTAGGTTTCTAGATTTTATTTAATCCTGTTTGTTAGTGGGACCAAAGTTGACAGTCCTTCTTGGCCAGAGTACCTTACTGAAGTTTAGTGTGTAGTGCTGTGTTTTCTAGGATAATCTGATGTCACATTAATGATGTAGTAGTGTCACTTGCCATGAAGATGAAATGCAAGTTAAAAATGTATTATGCAGCTTGTGATGCCCTCTGTGTAATACTATTTCTGGAGTACCAGCGCATGCTAAAGATTTAAAAAAAAAAAAAAAAGGAAAACCAAAACCTCAAAGCACTTCAATTATTATTAATTTCATAATAATTTTATATTTTTATAATGTATTTAATGGCAGCTAAGCTGATTTTACTTTACCATTTGAATAGCACATCTGGAATGCAGCATTACCATTTCTGAGTGTTGTAAGTGAAGCAAGAGAGATTTTATTATGTCTTCTTAAAAATGCAACTTTTTTTTCTGTTGGATTTTATCCAGGTTTTCTTGACTGTCTGGAGAGTATGAGTGGAGAGATAAACTGCTTGATGTAGGTTCTGCCTATTCTTATGTGGGAGAGGGTCTGCTGCATATCGATTTCCAACTACAGTCAACAGTTCTTATGCAAACCCGGAAGAACCAAAGTGGTTTTTGAAGGGTTTCCATTTCTGTGTGCTTTCTGCTAGAGGGCTCTGTAGTCTCTTTTCTTAATTAAGTTATACCAAAGCTTGCCTGTGAGATGTGAGACACAAGCCAGAATCTCTAGCAGCATCTTCCCAGAGGCTTGCGGAGATGATTGTGGGTATGGTGAATTAACACCTCAGAAACTGAATACATCAGGCTTTTAGTTGCTCTTAAATGTGTCCCACTTATGTTTTGAGATCCAGTTTCCTGCAATCCAGAGGAGAAAATGTTGGTGCCAAATGTTTTGGAGGAGTGTAAGATTGCTGACTGGTGCTCACTGGGGAATATGCAGCTGGAGCACAGGAGTCTCCTCTCAACCCTGCACTTCTGCAGCTTTTAGTTGAGGTCCATTAAAGATGCCCGCTATAGGGTTTGGATTTCTAAAGCAGTATGAGGCTTTGTGGTTCAAGTGATGCTCCTCTCACACCTGTGACTTTTTTGGGGTGTTTTCTGAAGTGCCAGAAGCAATGGTGCTATTTGGAAGGATCTGTGTGATTTTTATTATTTTTTTCTAATTGTTTTTGAGTGTTAAATGGGAACATTATTCTGTGATTCTTGGAAGTGTGTTGATACTTTTTTTTCCTCTATTGTTTTGTTTTCGTAAATATTTAAAGAATGTCTGTCTCTCAGGTTGAACCCCACAACAGGGACAGCTGTACTGGAATCTTGGATGTTTTTGTGTGTTCTGTCAAATGTTGCAGCAGTTTTGTTTCCACATAGCCTCCAGAGGATTGCATGCCTTGCTGCTTTGATCTTTGGTTTTCACACTGTAACAGTATTGCCCTAACAAAATATTGTGGAAAAATAGTTTGGCTGATGTGATTCTGTGGTTCTGTTTTTGTTTTTTAAACAAATAAAAAGTTAATGGTTTTATTTTTTTTGACCATTCTCCTATAGCTAATAGTTACCCACAATCCACCCAGCCACCAGACCTGTGTGGTTTTCTTGAGCATCATACTCAGCCATTCCTGTTTTTCATCTTCCCCTCTGCGCAGTGAAAGGATCATAGAATCATAGAAATAGCTAGGTTGGAAAAGACCTATAAGATCATCCAGTCCAACCATCCACCTACCACCAATAACCCCACTAGACCATGTCTCTCAACACTATATCTAAATGTTTCTTGAACACCTCCAGGGATGGTGACTCCACCACCTCCCTGGGCAGCCCATTCCAGTGCCTGACCACTCTTTCAGAAAAGTAGTACTTGCTAATGTCCAGCCTAAATCTCCCCTGGCGCAACTTGAGGCCATTCCCCCTCAAATGTGTTGGCTCATGTGGCTGCTTTAATCCAGATAGGCACCACCTGAGGTAACTCATCTCACGACTGAGTGTGTGCTTTTCAAATCTTTTGTCTGCTCAGACCTGTGAAAGGGTTGATGAGCTGTTCTTATTCACAGCCCAGCTATTGTGATAGAGGATAATAGCTATTAACGTGTATACAAGCACACATGATAAGTGTGCTGGATAACAAGTGTACAGTTTGGAAAGAAGGTTTGAGGAAAGAAGAGTCTAATAGGATATTCCTATTAATATCCATAGGAAAAATAAATCCTAGTAACATCAGAATCATAGGATGTTTGAGTTGGAAGGAACCTTAAAGATCATCTTGATCCAGGACCCTACCACAGACAGGGACAGAGAGACACCTTCCACTAGAGTCAAGTAATGAAGCAAAAACTTGTGTGCAGTTACAACATTTAAAAATTTAGAATGATTAGGAATTATTTACTATGTTATTTGCAGTGGTTCCCCCTCCCCTTTAGCTTTAAATATAAGAATATTAAAAACATGGACTGATTGTTATTCACAAACGCAGAAAAAGAAGTAGAATATCTATCTGTGCTTATTAGAAGAAATAGTCAGAAACTCTAATTAGTGTGGGAGGAATTATTAAATCTACCCACGCTCCCTTTTTTTTAATTTTTTGGAATTCAATTATGCATCAGTAAATGTTATCATGCAATCACTGGCAAGGTGCTAATTAGTATTTATGAACTGCTGCTTTTTATGTCTGACCTTTTGATAATTTCCATTTGTGGAGACGATTTTAGATATACAGTGATCTTGGAGAACTGTCTCTTTTTTTTTCACCAGTTCTGAATTTCTGATACTGTTGCAGTATCAATGACTTACAGTCACTTTTAATTTTCTTTATAAAAACAGAAGCTTTAATGCACAGAAAGGTGCCCCTCCCCATACACCACTGAATTAAATGAAGATTCTTAAAGTTAGGCAAGGGAATGTATATATATCAGTGATCACTGGATAGTACTCTGAATGGCCATAAACATGCACATTCTAAAATCAAGCTTCCTGTCTTGGTGCCTAGATTGGTTTCCATTGCCTATGTAGATAATGGATGTAGGTGATATATTTACTAGTTATTTACACCCACCAATATGAGTTTGTTCTGCATTCTGATTCATTCAGAAACAGAAATCTAGTGTTTCTGAAACCCCCAAGCATCAACATGTTAATTGCCCAAGGTGACTAAAGGGTACTGTATGAGCAAGTGCAATCATAGGTCGTCTAACGTATGGATAGATGTGGCCAGTGCAGCTCAAACACTTGTTTGAATGAAGGCTTCCTCAATGGAAGAGAAACGCATTGTTGGTTTGATTTTTCTCCTTGTCCTCTTGTCCTCCTCCCTTTCTTTGTGCTTATGCTAGAGTGTGTTTTCAAGGGTACAACTCTGACAATCTGTTCTAATGTTTTACATTAAAAAAAAAAAAAAGTGAGATGGCTTTGTTTAGCTATAGAAGCGAAAAAGAAGATTCACATTTTTATTTTGTATACGAAGTTATGTATGTATTTATGTTAGATCTGTGTAAAGCGTTAGTGTCAGTGTTAAGATACCTTTTCTTGGTGCTGAATATTCACTGGTAGTTGGAGGACTTCCCCATGCCTCATGGGCAGGATTTCGGAGTGCTCATTCTCTCGAATAAACAAGCTTGTCTGGATAAGAATTGCAGAATCTTAAAGTTGAGTTACCGTGACTCATACCTCTTACATTTTGGATTTTATTGCTTGTCTATTTGACAAAGGATTATTTTCTAGTAGCCTATTTTATCTCCATTTAGGCTCTGGAAGAATTAGGTTTTTTTGGCAAAACTATGAACAGTTTTGGCATCAGAAGTTTCAGGTTAGTCAAAATGAGTTAAATTTCCCTGTTTAAAACAGTATGATGTAGTTCTCTAACAGATTGCATAGTTGCCTTGTGTGCTAGGAACATAGTGACTCCTCCATGTAGTCCATTCTGAATGAGTAGCCTTTAAGTAGGATAAATTAACCATGGATAAGGTTATTTATTGTTTGGGATTTTTTTGAGGGGGAGGGGGACTTCTGCTGCTGAGTGAAATTGGATTTAGTCATATAGTCTTTTGTCATCTGATACAACTATGCCCTTATGCACCTTTTTTCCCACTTCAGCAGTATAAAGTAACTTTGTGGAATTGACTTGATAAATATTACATATTCCATTATGTTCTAGATGTAAAATTAAATTCAAGGACAAATTATTTTTACAGTACCATTTGTCTATGTTCTGAGAGTGATTATGAAACTTATTAAATCATAATGATGCTTCAGCTAGGCAAAAGCTCAGAATTTGTAGGCCTTTTTTGGCCATAATATTGGCTCTGCTTTTAAACTGGATAGGAGGATGCATTGAATTCATGTGCCTTTTTGGGCTTGTTGTTGTTAAGATTTTTTTTGGAGCACTGTTTTTTTAAATTAAATACAGAAACCTGGCAGGAACCTACTGAGATTTAACTAACTACAATAATTCTTTGAACAACTATATAAATAAGAACTCTAACTTTTCTAGCATAGAATGCACAGTACTAATGGATAAAATCAGAAATTTCAACACACTGAGGAAATAATAGATCTGTTGCAGATTAGAAAGTACAATTTCCATTGCTAGTGATGTTGTATTAGAGAATAGTTGTCCAGCAAAGCAAATAGTTACTTAAAGCAGCAGTGAAAAGATCAACGTAACAGAGCAATTCTGTTTTCTTTTAGAATTGATGCCTTCTGACTAAATTGAAGGTTGCCTTTGGGCTTTAAATTCTGTTTTGCCACTTTAGCCAGTTGCTTAGTATCTTTTATGTAGTGCCCAAATACAGCTACTTGGTCAAATGACAAAATGCGTTTTGTCACTTCCAAGAAGAGGTTGTTCTGGCCAGTTTAATTTTGTGATCATAAGCAGAAAAATCGTGATCATCTTCAAAACTCTTTCGTTTATCTTCAATTTGGCCTGCATTGGTTTTTCTTTTACTTTCAAAAGAATTTGATTGTTATACTGCTCAGAGAAAAGTTCTCTTAATGACTTTTGTTTACACACAAAAAATACCTTTTTTTGTTGTTTTTCATTTCAGTGAACATAACAGGTAATTTCACGTGTTTGATCCCTCTTGTAATTGAGCTGTTTTAGCAGGGAGCTAAACTGAGATCCTTAATAAGCAGAGACTTCAGCTGAGTTTGCCTCTTACATCAGGAAAAGAACTAAGTAATACTAAGGAGTTGTGATAAGAGAGATAAAAGCGCCTTTTTCAAACACGACTAAAATGGCTTCATGCTAATGATTTTCAGAATTCTAGGAAAAATATTGTATCGCTACATGATAGATTTAATAAGTGGAAATATGTGGTATTAAACTGTTCATAAAAATAGAACAACTTTTTTCTATATTTGGAGAAAAATCAGTTTGGGTATTACCAAAATCAAGACAAAGTAGTGTCCTCTGTTTTACTGTAATCACTGAGCCTATTCAATAATATAATATATTTTATTCACTACATATATTATATATATAACTATATAATAATTCACTATAACAGATAAGTGCTTTTGCAAGTCACCACTAACAGACACTGTTATACGTTCCTGATGTACTATCAGCATATCGTGATTTCTTACAGCATATCATAAATGTGATGTAGTAGTTTCATGCTGGATCAAAAAGGAGAGCAGTTGTGTGCTGATAAGTTTATGGATTCTCTTCACATGTTTTGCTATGCCAAGATTGCTTATGAGGAAACTGTTACCTTTACTCAGGAGCAGGTTGTGAATGCAGATGGTACAGAAGCTTAAGGTTAATGCCAGAAGTTGTTCTTGGCTGTCTTGGAAGTTGGAGGCATGGTTGAAGAGACTGTTCTCAATAAAAAGCACTTTAGGTTCTAATGGCAAAATACAATCTCCACCCAATGAAGCAGTGCCTTTGTCTTTTGTTTTCTGCACTCTCTATTTAATAATCTTACAATGGAATTTGAACTTTCTGTAGAGCATCTAAGTCTTTTGACCTGCCTGTTCCTGTAGGCCCCCATAGATTAATCTGTGTGGCTCATTTATTTATTTATTTTATTCTGAGAGAGGGTTTTTGAGGGTGGGGAAGGTATTATAAAGTATGTTGGGAGAAATGCCTCAAATGCTTCTTGGCTTTCTGGAAGGCAAGTGCTTTTGCATGAGCTCTTTCCTGAAGATCATATTTATAGGGTGACTAAAACTGCCTCCTTTTGCCTTCAACACTGTATCTTCCACATTAAGTTTAAGTTACAATAATAAAGTAGTGTCACTAAATAATGTTAATTAATAATTAGGGGCATTCTATTGTTGGCAATTATCCCTGAAACAAGATATGAAAGTTATACTGAATCTTTCAGATGCCGTGTTTTTCTACTCTATGATGATTCTTAAAACTATGTGAGATGTGCCCATGCTAATTCACATGGTCTGCAGTTGGCATCTATCAACAAAACTGCTACCTGCACCTTTGTTTGGAGGAAACCCAGAGCAATCATAGGAAATACTTCTTAGAGGTAAAAGAGCTTAGATTTTTGTCATTCATTCTCTCTTCTAGTGATAAACTCTGCACAGTTGAATCTGTGCAATTGTATGGACTACAATTTCTTGGAGGACAGCATCAAAGATATAGGAGGAAGAAAAGGAGCTCTTCAGCCTTGGGTTTTAAATTTTCTCTTTGAGGTTTATTTCAGTTTTGAAAGATTTTTTTTGTAAAATTAAGGTACCTGTTTTTTTGTTTTAACATTTGCATGGCTTTCTCCTCTTAATGCTCATAAATTTGAAACATAGGACCTGAGACATCTCATCTCGAAGACTTCTGATCTGCTATAGAAAGCTGATTAGAAAATTAATATACATTTCCAGATTATACTCCTTTCCAGCTGATGGAAGTTAGCCACTTTGCGTCGTTGTACGGTGAGCTGGGGAAGTGAGGAGTTCAGAAAGCAGAGGAATACAGCTTGAACACATGCCTTTTGGGAAGCAGAACTGGAGAATGAATTATGATCAATGTATTGACCAGCCTGACTTAGAGCTTCCAAAGGGAAACTGAGAATAGGCTTTCTTTTGTATGCTTTGGGAATGGCTCTTACTGCTCTTGCTGTGTGCAAAGTCCTAGTTACAGCCATTTATATGAAGCCGCACATCAGCGTGATTAATCTCATGTAGCTGTGCAAGAGGGAGATGGCAGTTGTGTACAGCTGTAGTAAAAAGCCTGCATGTTTGGAGGAAATTTCATGGAATGGATTTGACCTCTGCAGCAAATGAGATGTGGAGGTCCTTGAAACTCTCATGCAGAAAAGCAGAAAGCATTCATTTCCCTCATCAAATGATATTCAACAGTTTAACTTCTTTTGCAGTTTCTAGAAGGGTAAAAGCCCTTCTATATCAATACCTTTCTATTGAGTCTTTTGTAATTTCCAAATAGTTTTAGCTGCAGCAAGACACGCATGTCATGCTGAGCTTTATAATTTTCTTCCTGAGTGTGATTGTAATGAAAAATATTAGACAAAGGAGTAGGAGGGGAGAGAAAAGGTTTTGGGAATGTGCATGTGGGCTGTAACTAGAACCCCATAGGTGAGTTAATTAGCATGGTGAGAGCCTGCCTCTCCAGCTTATTAGTAGTACTTAGCATTATGGTTTTGGTGCTTTGAAAATGCTCTTGAAATGAAGATTGCTCATAGAGCAAGATGTTGATATATTGTGTTGTTTATACATTTGGGTGCAATACTTCATAATTCCAGGAGATAGCTACTGGTGTTGTACAAGTTCATGCCGTTCCTGTGATTTCCTTTTAAACATAATTATCTCAAACTGCAAGCAAAATTCTGAAAATTAAGAAGCTGAAGGCAAGAAGGGTCTATGTTTCTTCCGTGACTGAAACTTCTCTTTAAACCTTTGTTGTGATTCAGACTCTCTTAGAAATCTCTGAGTCAATTTACTGAAGCTGGAGTCTTCGCTGATCAACTCCTACTAAATTTTGAAGCTGATGAGTAACTTATAATTTCTCTACAGCTTAGTGGCACGGTGGGCACAGCGCAAAAGGTACTATCTTTCAGTTTCTGTCCTAGGTCTGTAATGGTTTGAGGTGTTTGTTTTACCTCTGTCTCAGCACAGATCATCTTTTCAAATAAAAGCAACAAAGAGAGCATGCAATTGACTCAGTGATGATGTATTGGCCTGTATGCCACCAGCATCATCCACACGTAACTGTAATGCTGAAAACTTTTTCCTTTCTTCAGTGAGCAATATGAAGTGTAGAAAAATATCAAATAAGGTATGTAGCTTGCCTGCTTTAGTTTTTACATATAAACAAAATATACGAGCTGTAAATATTCAGGCAGTAAGATGTTTAAGTATTTTTTCCCTTTGCAGGAATTTAAAATGCTAATGAAAGATTAGGCTTCACTAACAAGCTGCCTAATATCACTTGCAATGATTTAACAAAGTGTTTTGCATCTGGAAGACACTAGAAATAAACAGCTCTTAATCCGTGGCAACAAATTAGTTCATTGTTCTTTCTGAGGTTACCTTATGATCAAGCCCTGTAAGGTCGCCGTATTTTTTTCTGGGGAGTCCATTAAGATCCACATGGATAATATTGTTAGAATAGTAAAAATGTATCCAGAAAACTACCAATAAATTCTCTACTGGTCTTGCTGTAGAATCATAGGTTGCATATTATGGTCTTCTTGGCCATATGTTGAAGCGCACTGTTAAAATGCAACTAGGCTTCCAAAGGAGTTTGATGAGTAATGAAGGAGTATGAGAGACTGAGATAATGATCTCTGCATCCACTTGGAACATCTGAAACTGAATTTGCGTTTGAAAGAAAACACACTGTCCTAAAGCCTGTTACAGCAGACTCTGAGAGTGACTTGCATGGAAGAGCTTTAGATTTTAGGATAAGCATCAACACAGGGGATTTGAATAGGACTTGCTCCAGTGGGATTGATAGATCAAAAAAGAATAGCTCGGTTTGGGTAGTGGGGGGAGAAATGGCTGTAGGATTGGGATGTGCATGTGGATATTTCAGGATGAATTTCGCAAGACAAAAAATACGTGGTAAAAGAGATCTTGCATGCTGGGGGAAGACTGCTTTTTGGATGAATTGAGAAGTTTTCTATTCCATCTTCCTCCACCCTCCCATCCTCATGCATTTCCCAAGAAAGAACAATTAAAACTTTAAGATATGATATTCAGAACCTTGAGACTTATTTGTGGAGAACCAATTAGGAAGTTCTGGGAGCATTTTGCAAAACTTCTATAAATACAGCAAAATCTAAAAGGAAATAGGTTATGGATTTTATACCAAAAATACATTGTAACTAAAAACATAGTTATATATTTTCCTGGCTTCTTGGTGCACATTATTCTCATAATTCAAAATAAAACACTGGATTTGTAGTATATGTAAAGAACTACACAGAAGATAAATACCTATTTTCATTCAATCCAGACCTTTTTCTACCTCTTCTAAATAACTTTTTCGCTTAATTCCCATTAGAGTTCTAAAATGTGTCCTTTCCTAAGTTAGCTGTTGTGGAAATGGGAACAAATAGGCTGCTGTTTGGTCTGGTGCATATGTGTACTGATTTTATTAATTATTTTCTTTATCACATTATATAAACTGGATGAAGAATGGAACTGTACAACATAGGCATACAAGATAAAGGATAATATTCCTATGTTCTCCATTGGTATCTCTGTTCTCTACTCAGAGAGAAAAGTTAATATTTTTTTTCTCCCTTTTGTGTAAACAAAATTTTTTGCTTCATGAACTTACTCTTATGTGCTTGATGTGTTTTCTAGCCAGCAAGTCATCAAAATGTGGATGTAACTGTGCACAAAAATTTCTGTTTACTTTGGCTAAGGTTATGCATGTATATAGAGCTACATAGGTCCTTGTATTGCAGTCAGTCAATATACTTGCAGCAATCTTTTTCTCTTATGTGCATGGGCACACTGGAGTAACACCAAGTGATTCTTTGTGCATATAGATGTGCTGATAGTAACAAAGAGTCCTTGCTAGAAATTATAAACCACTCAGATAGGAAAACTGACGTGACATTGTGGTGAATATCTACTTATAAAAGTAAATGGAGTGACTGTTTCATAATTCGATTTGTAATACAGACATATTAGATATTTTTTCAATGTGTACTGCAGAATTTTTCTGCTTATCTGCTATATGTATTGTCGATTCTCCTATTTTTTCCTTAGAGAAAGTTTAAAAATACAAAATAGTTAAAGGCCAGAAGTGCTGTTGATGATTTGAGAAGCAATGCAGAGAAAATATTCACCGTCAATAAATTCCTATTGACTTCAGAATACCTGCGATCGGACAAGGAGTTACTTCTTTCTCGTTGATTTTTAACCTTACTGAACCCGAATAATGGCTCTTGTTTTATTTCTTTTTTGAACTCGTGTGTATGTTTGTGGAAACTATCTCCCTGGCTGTTACTGAGTTGTAGAAACTTTTGTTTTACAGCCTTGATGTTTCACGCTGCAGAGTAGCAAGTGACATAGATCTGAATCACGTTATTTTGCCAAGTTTAAATGCTGATTTTTCTACTCTTTCAAGCTAGAGACAAACCTTAGCTTGCTCCTGTCATTTGCCATACTAAGTAAGGTTCATATGAAAAAAGCTCATTAATGTTAAGCGCAGACAGAAGTAGTACCAAACACAACTAACCATCATAAAGTAATTTTGTAGTTATTTCTTGAAGGGAGTCGGTCTTATGAGCTGCACGTGCATTTTTTTTGCATTTTTTTTTTCGTGTATGTGTTTTTAGGGAAGGGGGGAGGGATACAGCTATGTTGGGTACCTTGCTTGCTTTTCATGCAGTGTAAGGACGGGTTTATTCCCATAATTTAACAATTTAACTCGAAGTAGGAAATTGTACAATAGGTGAAAAAACCCTTCTCATGAATATTAAAAAAAAAAACAAAACTGCCATTCCTTTAGATATTTTAAATGTTACATATAAGTTAATGTTGTTTTCATTAAAAGTTTTAATTGAACCTTAACTGTTTGAATGTACAATGATAATGAATTATTAACATATTTTCCTGTAAGAGAATAGTACTTTACTGACAGAAAAGAGCATTTGGTTTGATACAGGAAATTAAATTACTTTGTGCTTGTGAGACATGTTAATTATAATGGAAGTAAAGGATTTTAATTGATCTCAATACTTGCTGTACAGAATAATTTTTTTCACTTGGATTTGGAAGACTACAAATCTATTTTCATCCTGCTTTTTATCTTTAATGTTGGCTTGAGGTTGGCTTTTTTAATTGGTTGTTTTAAACAGCTGATAAAAATTTGGTACAAACATAATTTACCATCTATTTGGCTTTCTTGTAAATGCAAAGAAATACATCAACACAATCTATAAGTTTAATGCAATGACTTGCATGAAGAAATTTTTGTTCCTTAATCTCTAGGCAGCCTTCATGCAAACTAGTGCAGCCTTAGAATCATGGAATGGTTTGGGTTGGAAGGGATCTTTAAGGTCAGTTGGTTCCAACCCCCTCTTATAGGCAGAGACACCTCCCGCTAGACCAGGTTGTTCAAAGCCCTGTCCAACTTGGCCTTGAGGGGATATCCACAACCTCTCTGGTCATTTGATGCCCTGTCCGAACTCCCTGTGTTGACTCCCAGTGTGATGGTTCTGGTTCAGGAGCAAATTTTGTGACTCCTTATGCTTAGCTGCAGGTCTCAATATGTTTACTTGGGTTTAGACCTTGTAGGATGCCATTTCGTCTTCTTAAAGTTTTGAAAGCAGTTTCAGTTCAGCTAGTCAATAGAGAAAAGAAATAGGAAATTGAGATAGTGACTAGGTAATTAGTAAATGCAGTAATAATTCAAACTGTACACTTAACTTTCTTCATTACCATTCCCTTGGTGAGGTAGGTGGCTGATTCTGCTGGGAGAAGGGAGAATGGCCAAGGTGAGAACTTCTCTTAGTAACAGTCTGTTTTCAGTTTCAGTACAGAATATGCATGTTTTCTGTTCATCACATGTACCAACCAGGCAGCACATGCCTTTCATTTTTGTCCTTTGAGTCTTATAATGTAACTCATTCTTGCTGAAAGTTCCCCCCTCTCCCAAGCCCTTTTGTGTCACAATTGTGAACACAATTTTTCTAAACTTTAGGCTATGTGGATTTAGTCCTAGTAAGCCAGATAGTTACCCCAGTACTTAAAGGAAAAGCTAGTATCTGCCTCTTTAGCCTGAGTAGTGCAGATGGATTTCTTGTTACCACAAGTTTGTATCTGTTATTGCATTCACTGAGCAGATTGTATGGACTTTTCAAGTTTAATATTGCCATATGGCATATGCAATATTTACCAAGATACCTTACGAAGGTTGAGTACTTACAATCCAAATAGCAAATTTGACTAGAAAGTGAAAAAGAAAAGAAATAGAATTCTTTTGCATTTTAGAGATGAGGATGGGATGAAAATAGAAAGCAGAACAGAAGGAAGTCATTACTATTTTCTCTGCTGTTTCTTTATCTGCCTGGGTGCAGACTGTTAGGAGAGCAGAGCACATTTCAAAGGAACTGAGTGCTGGAAACATTCAATCCTACAGTGGATGAATCTACTTTTATGGCCTAGATGGAGGCATATTTACCTATCAAAAGAAGGGATAAAGGAATTGATGGAGCTCAATTCACGAGGATTAAAAGATGTGCAATTTCAAATGTAACTTAAAAAATAATTGAAATGTGGTTAAACTACTTTCATTTGAAAACATTGTCAGGTCTCTGTATATTTTTAATCAAACACAGATATTCTACCTTCTTCAAAACTCAAATTTATCCCTAAGAAGTTCTAATAGTGAAATTCAGTCTAATGTAGACATGAGTCTGCCTGTTTGTTGTTGTTTTTTTTTTGTCATTGAAGTCCATAGGCATTGGATTATGACACTAACTGTGCGAATGTTTCGTGTTATTTATGCCTGGTTTTACCTATCCTTCCATCAATCAGAATAGCTTTACCTAGGCTGTACATGTACAATGTAGGTGACAGGAATTTTTCTTCAGTTGCATGAATGTTTTGCAGTATTTCTCCCCTGGATTGTGGCTAACACCTTAGCTTTGTTATCGTAAGGTAAATGACATTTTAGAGAGAAATACTTTATTTGCCCTTGGAGCACACTGTTTTGTAAGAATGAGGCTTTGAAATTTAGTGAAATTTAGAAATGCACATATCTGTAAGTGAATACATTGCTAGTGAATGTTCTCAGAGTTAAGTATTTCTTAGATGCTTGTTCTGTTTTTGTCCAGTCTTCCTATGTTTGTGACCTGACAGAAGAAGAAAGCTGAGGTTCAGGCTACTTTCCAGAGATTCAGTTGCGAAATTCATGCTGAATTGGGTGTTTTATTACTGAGAAATAAAAATAAAATGGGTGTTTTATCATCTGATAAACATTTAGAGATACCGCACATATGTTTTCCCACTATGACAAACATACAAAAAACAGTTGAAAAAGGGAAAGAAAAAAATAGTTGAGGTGAAAGTCTCCTTTTGGCAAGGTGAGGAACCAAAAGGATTATTCTTTCACTGAATTTGCTATGGGTTTCATTTTCCATTTAAACAAGATTTCTGTTTTTGTGCTTAATGAGGGGGAGTGAGAGGGAATTGATGATGATATGTGTTTATCAGGAATGAAGGGAATAATTTTTGCAGAAGTTAGTTAAAGAAAGTGAAGTGTCTGCTGAGAGATTAGTAAGCTGTTGTCCAGCTTGTGAATAGTTGTGTTTTATAGGAAGCATCTGGTATGAAAAAAGCAAAAGCCACATGGAAGGGTTGCACAAGTCCTTTGCTTTGCTCAGTATGAATCCCCCAACACTTTGTGTGTGGTCTTCATTTAACAAAAACAACCAAAAAAGCTCCAAATGAAATGAACAAAAAAACCAAAGCAGCTACATGATATCAATAAGATGAAATATTGCTGATAACTTAAGAAATCTCTTATTAAAGAAAAGAAGTGTTGCCAACTTGAGATAAAAAGGATCAGGAAAGGCCTTTATTGTGTTCTCCCAGAAAAAACAATTGACAGTCCAAATTTTGAAGACCTCTTTTTGCAGTAGGGGATTGTATGGTTTAGGTCTTCGGCACACTATAACTTCTGGCTTGCCAGAGATGTCTGAAGTAACAACTCTATTCCTAAATGGTGAAATTCTTAGTCAACTAAGTATTTTTTTTCAAAGATCACATTTACCGTATCTTTTGTTTAGTCTTAAAATTTACTTTCTACTGTCTTTTCCCAAAAGAGTGCATGTGTAGTTGGTTTCACAGTAGGTAGTATTCAACATCAGAAAAGCAACACAGCAAACTGATGCATAAAGTAAAAAATCATTAAGATTTTGGATTTTTATCTTTCTGGGAAAACATCATCTGGATGGTGTTTAATGTAACCTTGGTTGAAACAGGGATCATATAATATTAATAGGAGCTATATAGCTGAGAATCAGCATTTAACATACTTGTCTCATCAATCCCTTACCACAAATTCTTCATTTGTTTTTATTCTTAGCAAAAAGAAATAGAGCATTATTCAGAAACGACAGGCAAAAGCTGCCTTCTGATGGTGTTTAATCTATTCCTGTTTGCTGAGTCCTTGGCTAAGGCATTCCAGGCAGCTGAAGTCAGCCTTTGCTGAAAAAAAGACAATGTGTAATTAACACAGAAGTGTGAAGCACTGCACATTTAGTAATGCTGTCTAACAATCATTTAATGTTGAGGGGCTATGCAGAATTTCACTGTTGGGCCTGAAATTTGTGACAAAGCCAGTCTGTCCAGCTTCCTGTAGCAACTGGCAGATTAACACCTGCAACTCAGACTTCAAGAGGGAATTGTTGTATTAAGTGAACTGATGAATAATACTAGGGTTTTTTTTGTTTGTTTGTTTGTTTCTGATGTGATTTCATGTAACTATGCTTTCAACTCCTCCCAGGGAAAGAGCATTTCCCACTGTAGTTATCCTGGGAAGATCATTCTCAAATACCTGTTAAGGACCAGCCTTCCAGCTGTCCTCTAGTGAATAAAAGCTTGCAAAATCATGCAAATTTTTGTGCCAGTGAACGTTCAGAATCTCCATGCAAAGTAATACCCAATTTAACAACCAAAATAAAAATATTAATGACTGATAATATTTTAAATATTAACATTTATGAAATGTTGACAGTAAAACTCAAAGGAGAACAGTGTCCTTTGTGATCCCAGTTATTTGGTATCCATTACTCTGTCACAGATCAGACTAAGCAATCCAAAGTCAATGTATAATCATTTAGTCTAGATTAAGGACATAGGGCTTTTGTATTTGCTTACCATGCTAGAACATGCATGTTGATTACTGGTATTGAAGAATATTGAATCTTCATCTCTTTGGTTCAGACATTGATAATTGACTAGGTGTTTGTTCTGATTCCTGCTACCCAGTTTATGCAAACAAGCTCTCCAAAGTTTGTTGAGGTTATACAAAATAAAGACTGGCAGACAAAACTTATGTTGTAAATCTTATTTGAGGAGAAAAAAACAGTTCAAGCTATTTTTTGGAAGTTTCTAAATGAAACACATAGTAAGTGTCACTTAGTCAAAAGACTGGCATTATATTTTATATAAATTTTTTTCCAGTGTGACAAATGTGCTAATCTGAAGAACTGGTACCAAAACCTGTTATAATCACCGCTAATGTTTCTTCTCAAAGAATTAAATCCCTTTCAAATAGTTTTACCATCAAGTGTTTAGGAAGTGCTAGAAATCTTATAGCAACTTGACACCTTAATACCATAATAATGTGCGTTGGTATATATGCAGTTTTCCAACTACGCTTGTGTCTTGTAATGTGTTAATTTTACGTTATAAATTATGGAACGTAAGTTGTTCCTCTTAAACACTTTAAAAATATGTTTTCCAGAATCCTTTTTTTTTGCATGTTAGTATTATAGCAACCCAGTCAAGTGTTGTGGCATTAACATTTAAAGCAAGAAATTTGAAATAAAAAAGTACTAATTAATTCCATTGCAGTAAAATTTTGTTTATAAAAGCTATAAAGAAATCCTGCAATCCTGTTGTTCTACTAAGGGAGCATTGCAAGAGAAATCTGCTTTATTATAATTATAAAAATACACCCCATGAGAAACAGATGTTTTGAGAAAGCTGAAAAAATGGAGTTAAGTTTTAATGAGAACTATTGTTGTGGTTAAATAATGCATACCTCCAGCTACATAAATGTTTACATTTAGAGATTCTAAAGCCTTATGTTCCGGTGTGGGTGCAATTAAAAAGATTTTGTTATCACCAATTTAAGTAATGCTTGAAAACTAAGAATTTCAAGTTTCTTCCCTGAAGCAAGAAGCTATTCAATCGCAATAACAATGGTTTATTCCCTATTGTACTGCGTGAGCTGCATTTTGTGGCAACAACTTTTTGAAAAGAACTAACCTCCAACAACCTCAATTGCTCAAATCTTGAAATGAAGTGTTGTTTGTAACTGGAGAAATGCAAGGATCTAAGCATTTTGCAGAGCAGCGTATACTGCTCAAATAAGTAGTCATCCATACAGTACCTTATGTTGAAAGCTTGTTTTATGGACCTCATTTGGATTTGCACTTCTCTCAATCAACTCTTCTCTTTCAAGTTTTCACGTGATGTAAATATACGCTAGACACTTAACTGCTTTACCTGCAGTTCTTAATTTGGGCAGGCATCTTAGTCTTTCACTGCACAGTTTCTCCCTTTTCCCTGACTCCAGGAAGGGGCCATGCTTTTAGCTCAGGGGACTCACAGGAGGTATCATTTGCAGACTGTGGCTATGAAGCAAGCCTGGCCCACCACTGCTATGTGCATGTCCAGTGCACAGCATATGATTTCTGCTTTTGAAGACCCAACCGTAATGAATATCAAGTCCCACAGTTGTTTCTGTTAGCAAACTTTTCACTTGTTTTAATTTAAGCAAAACTGCATAATTAGTGTAGGCCAAAAGTGTCCGGAGATATCACATAAAACAGTGAATGTCTCAGGCTATCTTAATTATTGGCAAATCTACCATGGTAAATTGTAATTCAAATTGCAGAGTTCTACACAGTGAATTTTCCCCCCACACAAATCCTAGTTAGAAATGACTTCCATAATTACAGTTATACCTCTTACACAGTAAGTTCACTGTAAGCAATATGTAAAGATGGGATGCATATCTGAAGTATGCTGTTTTCTTAGAATAGGGAAGTTAGAAGCAGTATCAGAATAATACGTTAACATTTTCTGAAAAGTAGTGCTTGTCAGTCTGCTCTCTTGCATCACATACTCTGCCATTTCTTTGAATAAGTTAGAGCAGAGCAATTCAGTCTTCAGTTGCAGAAATCTCGATGGAGAAAGACCATAATAAAGGTCATATTTTTGTATACAATTAATCATAAGTGGGGAAAAAAAAGCCTCACCTCTTAATTGTCTGGAAAAGCTGGTAATTCTTCAGGGACAATGCAGTTAATTTCTTCCATTTGTGCTTTGTATTCATATTGCTATTAATCATGGAGATCATAAAACCAATGTTCCTGAAAATCTGGTAGTTAAATAAATGCAACTGACTTATGATATACATCCTAAAAAGTCTTTGGAGAGCTAAAAATTTTGTTCTGCATAACAAGTTATTATTACTGTTTCTGAGTATGCTGCTGAAATGAAGAAAAGACTGAGGGTGCAGTCTAGCTTTTCCAGGGCCTTGGATGAATTAGGTACCAATGCCTATTCCTCAGTACGAAATGTATTTATTAAGGTATATTAAAATTTGAGTCTTAACATATTCTTGGTGACTTGGTTACTGCTGACGCATTATAGCTTAGTTGATGGCTATAGGGTTGGGAATTAGGTGATTCCAGGCCAGCTCATGTCCGGATGTTTGAGTATTACACAGGGTGAGTCTAAAGCATTTTAGAGGTACTGGAATGGCAATTCAAGTAACAATTTTTTTTTAAAGAAACAATGATCATCTGTATGTTTGTTGACATGTAACTTTAGCTTTCTACAACCTGACTCCTAAAAATCTTAGAATAAAAATGTATTCAATAATTGAGTTGAATTAATGCATATAACCATTTAAATTTACTTACCACTTCATACACCTGCATTAATAACTTGTTTTGCAATGCCCTCCTCTGGATTAATTCATCAATGTAGTTGCATGACTGAAAAGGTCACAGAGGTGTACTGCAAGTGCTGAAGGTCTAAGCTGTATCACAGCTCAGAATTGGAGTACACATACAGACTCCAAATGTGCTGGATGAGACTCTCTCAATTGAAAATGAGAAAGGAAGTGCTTTCTCCAGCATGAATACTTATGAAAGACCTTGGTGATGTTATTGCTATGTCTGCTAACTTTAGGTGTATGTGAGCATTTAACCACCATGCAGCTGTTCTTTCTCCCTGTATAGTTCTTTTCATTCTCAAAATTAACACTTGTATCTTCTTTTAACCTTACGCAGTTTATTAATCAGCTGCATTCAAGCCATAAAGCAAACACCAGTCTAATTGCCTATTTTTATATCTTGCAAACCTTAAGTGGCTGCCTACTAAAGTCAAATTATTCCACTGCAAACAAAAAAGGGAGGGTGGGGAGGAGGAAATGACAAGTTCTTACTTCAGCTGCAGAAAGGAACAAGATATCTCTGTAATCAGAGGAAGATTATTTTTGAACATTCATAACGACTGTCAAAGCAGTTAGTATAACTATGCAATGCTTATTCACTTCATTCCATCAGACACTGATAACTTTGTGAAAACATGTACAGGCTGGCATTCTGATTTCGTTTTCTGTGGTGTCGTCAGGACTTTGAGGTGAATGTGTCTAAAGAATTATTCTTCCAGTGAATTTTTCAAAGAAAGCCAACCTAATTAACAGAGGGGAAAAAAATTCTTGCTAGAAAAAGCAGAGTGATATACAAACTTTTTCTCGTTCTTTCACCTGCTGAAACCTTCGGTGCTGGGTCTTTGCAAGCACATTATTATTCTTGGGTAGAGGTTCATTCAGAGACTTCCTGATCCTCACAGAGTTCCTGCCATCACCTGAGACCTGATCCCTTCAGCTGTATCATGATCCCTGCTAGAACTCTGCTCCACATCTCTTGCTGGCCACACTTTGGTGTCTCTGGATCTTTCTTCTCTTCAAGCATATTGAGTGTCTCACCAGGCAAA
Organism: Numida meleagris; assembly: GCF_002078875.1. Classification (NCBI taxonomy): domain Eukaryota; kingdom Metazoa; phylum Chordata; class Aves; order Galliformes; family Numididae; genus Numida; species Numida meleagris. Next base: position 13,549,627 of record NC_034412.1, read on the forward strand.
AAACATTTTCAGCTCTATGTTTTGACTTAGTTTCTGGATTAGACAAGTGTAATGTAAGCTTTGATGAAGAAAACTGAGTTTCTCTCACTGTCTGTGAGAAGTTTCTCACCTCCCTGGCTGGAAGGATTGGAGGTTTTGTGTTCGTGCTGTGGAAATGTAAAATTATCAGAAGATGTTTACTGGACAGATTTATCCGGTAAAAAAAAAAAAACAACAACTAACAGTAGAACTGAACTGAAACAATGAAAGGAAAATGATGACAATTACCACTAATTTCCCCTAAGATCCTCCTGGTTAAAATATTGGTGCCCAACTCAGTCTCCCGAGAGAAGCTCATGGCTTGATGTATCACTTGGTTATTCCTGCCCACTTGGGTGTAGTGGCAGGTCTTTCTGTGAAAAAGCCACATATATTTTTAATTAGGATGAGAAGCTCTCAGTCGCCTGGCAGTGAGTGAACATCCCATGCTTCCTGTTGTGCCTCTCCAGAACTGTGTGGCCTTAGCGGAGCCACCTGTCCCTCAGAACCCCAGCTGGGTGGGCAGTGCACCTTTGGGGCTCCTGTGATGGTGGGGGGTTGTAAACGCTGATCTCCGTTATCCTCAGGTCATAGACATGGTAAGTAATAAGGTGAGGAATTATTGCTCTTAACTGAGTAAGCTGCACTCAAGGGGCCCTTTCTGATTTATTTTGCGTGACTGAAAAAGAAATGAAACAATTTATTTAAAGTGGAGCCAAAAGCTTTGTTCAGCTAGGAAAGCTTTTTGCTCTGCCTGTCAAAAGCGTGGAGAGGAAATGTAATTGTGATTGCTCTGAATTACATGTATTTCAGATTGTACTTTTTTCCTAGTTATTTTCAGTCCCTGCTTAAGCTTGTAGGCTGGCATGGGCCTGTACCATGGCCTGTGACAGGGCTGGTAGTAGCCAAGCATCGTCTCTTATCTGAGGTACTGAAGGTGAGGAGCTTCCTTTGAAACTAGTTTTTTCCACCTGCTTACCCAGCACATTACTCTTAGTTTGTGCAGTTTTGAGTCAGAACTTATCCTCTTCATTAAGAATGGAACTGTCTTGTATGGCTGATGCACATGGCCTCATGCTGTGCTTGTTTATATATGTGTATTAAAAAAAAGAGCTTTTGGGGAAAGAAAGATGGTACCACTGACTTTGACTCTTTTTTAAGACTTTTGTAATAATTGCAATTTCTTTTTGTACTTGAAAATAAATACTTCTTTATAAAAGAAAAGAATAATTCCTATTGCTATGAAGTCTTATAAATCAATAGGAAGTTTGAAAACTTTGGATTGTTAACATAACCTTTTCCATTTTAATGCAATTTTGTGTATTGACATTAAATATTTAACAGAAACATTTCATTTTCCCTGTGTAAAAGTCAGTGGTGATGTCAGCCCTATTTTCACTGATGTGGCAGCTGCTCTCATCTGAACCTCACAGCATCAGGGCTGTGTAAATCTTGCTGTGTTGGGACTTAGAGTCAGTGTTCATGAGGAGAGATAAATAAAGGCAACTCAAACATTTCTTCAGAATTATTAGTTTGATTGTAGTTTATTCCTATTTTGAATGATTAACAATTTATATTTATCTGTGTCATTAACAGTTTATATGATTTTATTAGTGTCTGGGGATTTTCATGTAGTATGTAGTTTTACTAAAATTTTCCAGTTTTTTTTTTTTATTATTTTGTTGAGTCTTTTTGTCACTTGAGGAAGTCTATCCCCAGCTCGAAGAGTGCAACGTTTTTGCACAATTCCAATTAAAGCTGAAAGTAGTTGTTAGTTATAGGGAGCCTTGGGGTGCGAAGAGAAAAATGTAACCTTTAAGGCATCTTTCTGTGTCAGTTTTATTTTTTCCTTAAGAGGTAGATTCCTAATTACAGCATTGCCTTCTAAACCTGTATAATGACAGAACCCTTCAAGCTGTGTTCTGGGGAATAAAACAAGAGCAAATATACAGGTTTAATATGATTGAAACTTTTTAATAAAAAAACTCTATTTTTGCTGCTGTCATATCAGAAGGTACAGGTAACAAGATCTGTGATGCTTTCCTATGTGAGAAGTGGCTGTAGGTCCCTTGCTGCCCTGCGCTCTTAGGCAAGGCAGGTGGGTGATGGCTGGGGAAAGATACGGGGCATGTGCCCCTGTGTTTGGGAAAGGGAGCAATTCATCAGCAGACCTGGAAAGCTCTAAGTTTCACCCCAGCTCAGAAGTAGAAACTTTTTGAAATAGTAAATACTTTCCCAAGATGATCAAATAGTTCTGTTACCAAGTTGTAAAGCTGCTGACAAACAGAGATAAGTTGTGAATTCACTGCATTGCAGGACTGTAGGTGGATCAACATAAGTACATACTTTTGGCTGTTTTGATGTATTTGGCAAAAAAAAAAAAAAACCTGATGTAGCAGCTGCCTGCACCATGCTGAGCTGGAATATAGCTCATAACACTGCTTATTTCTTTCCACCATCTTGCTGGTTTGACATTGGCAATATGAAAATATTTGTCCATGTCCAAATGTAATTCTGAGAGGACAGTTGAAGGTAAGGGGAAATGTTAGTCGTATGTGAATGTAGCTAATGAGGGTGGTTCAAGTTTTCTTTAAACTGAGCTGGCAGTGCCCAGCAGGAGTGGGTTGAAAACACTCAGAATTGCATTTTAAGAATAAGAAACGAATAGCTACATTGTCTCCACCAAGCTTCATGGAAAATACAGGTATTAGTTTTGAAGTACTTTCATTTAAATATGATGGCAGTTTATTAATATAGTATAACAATTTGTCATTGAACTTTTTGTGACCTTTATAAAAAAGAAAGGTTGCTTTATCATGGAACACTAGAAAAATACTTGAGAATATGTGGCTTAAAATACCTTTTAGCTGTAGGGACCTGAAGAAGAGAAAGTATCAAGATACTGCTTTTTCATTTAAGAAGTGGAGAAGGGAAAAGATGATTTAGAAAACAAAAAGACAAAAAAAAAAAAAAAACCAGCCAACCACAAATAGAAATTATTTAACTTGTTCATTTTCTGAAAATGGCTTTTATGCAACTGTACCACATACATTGCTTCCTTTACTGCAGAATTTTAGTTTTCCTATTGAAAACATGGAGGATTCAAAGAGAATACACAACATTGCTGGAGTGGGAAAAGAAAATAATCAGGACCAAATAGAATAGTTTTTTGTGTATTAGAAGGTTTTGTTTGATCTGTTTTCTTATATTTCATTTTTTACTTTTAGGGGAAAATACACTCTCCCCACCCCTACTCATTCCATCTGTTCTGTATGGGTTGTATCCAAAATACAATTTAGCTAGGAAATAATTAACAGACAGTAATATGGGTCGTGCTTTGATGGGAAAGTGCTTTCATTTGACCTAAGCTAATTCAGAGGTTTGGATGTAGTTGATAGTCTGTGTGGTAAAACACTGATGCTGACAAGCGCTAGCACTACGTTATCTGAGACGTGGTCAGATAACAGCATGAATGAATATGGCGGAAGTGTGTAGATGACACTGTTTTAATCAAACTGAAGTTTAGCAGTCTTGAATTGTTCAGTTAAAATTTAACCACCTTTAAAAAAAAAAAAAACTAACAAAAAATTAAGACTTATTCATACCAAAACCCACATGTTTTACCTTTATAGGAAGTCACAATTCAACTATGGCATGCTTCATTGCAAAAAATGCTATTTCAGACATCAGAAATGTCATTCCCCTTTGAGCCAGTCTGCAGATGAAGAAGCACCAGTAGCTGTTCACAAGCTGATTTAGAGTTAATGCAGTCAGTTTTACTATTCTACAGTACATAAAATGTTGTCAGTGCAAAATGTTTATAACTGGTCATAATGCTGGTAAATATATTTTATGGAATATGTACTTGTGATGTGCAGAAAAAGGCAGCAGAAGAATTCTCTGTTTTATTTTGGTTTATTTTATTTTGAAATTTTAACATGATTTATAGCGTTTGACCATTAAGAACCAACAGCTCTGCTTAGATCTCAGTTATATTTATGTAAACTACAGTTTTTTGCTGTCTTTGGTAGAGTTATTCCACTGTTGCAGAACAACTTGCCAATTGTAGCTATGCCTTATGGTGCTACAGAGATGTAAAATCAGAGCCAATGAAATAAGCGTCAGACTCTTCCTGGAAATTGTTACTCATTTTTTGTCCTGCTTTTAAAAACAAACCAAACTATATGAGATATTTATATTTGTACTACATTTCTACATCCTAGAATAACAGTAATCCCTTCTGATAAAAACTGATTGTTAAGTTTACCCTAGGCTTTTTATTATACTGGTATTGAAGTAAAGGAATCAGTGCCTGGAGAGGGCTGAGTTCATAAATTTTAAGTTTCTTAACTGGTCGTTTTGTTTTAAAATATCACAAACCTTGTGATCCTCCATTAATTATTTCTTGACATCTTTTATTGTGCACATTAGCACAAGGAAATATGAGACTATGAAATTCTAAGTATGCGTAGTCCCATGAGCCCAATTTTTATTTTTTATTTTATTTTCTGTTTTTCTTTAAATAGTTCAGAAAGGCTGTCAATTAAAATTGCTGAATGCTAACTTTCAGCACTGTCAGGGCACCCAATGGCAGCTCCAAAGTTGCCTAAGTCCTACAAGACTTTCCTGATCTCTGAGGATTTTGGCATTACATTCAGAAACTGCCACAGTGGGATAGGACTCGGTTGTGAAGCTGGATTCTAACTCTCCTTCCAAGCAAAAGACAAGGAAGGAGAATAGTAGAAAATGAAAGCTGTTCTTAGCAATATTTTACTGTTCTATTACAGATGTTTCACCACAGCATATCTTCTTAGCTTGCTTTTAGGGATCCTTTGGACTGGAGAAAAGAAAATCTTTTTCACAGTGTTGGTATGATTTGTCCCTGGTGACTTCTGAAGGCACAGGTACAGAATGGCAAATAGCAGACCTGCCTTGCTGTGGATCTCTGGCTGGGAAAGTGTTGTGAGACAAATGCCTTGCAAATCCTCCTTTGTGTTAGTAGGACACTGTCAATACAAAGCTTCAGAATTACCATACTGAAAATCATATGGTTTCCTGTCTCTAGATGGTACATCATGATTATTGAGATTTGTTGTTTTGTGTCCTACTGAAGTTTAACCTATGGTGTGGATTTTTATAGGCTGCATGATGAGCTTGGGAAGCTGTTGACTCGGTATGCCAGAATAGGTTCAGCTTCGGTGTTAGGCCCTAATGATCACGGTTCTGCAAGCCTCTAATGTTTTCTTATTGCAAGGGAGCTGTTCTGGGTGAGCAATGCTGTAGCTAAGTTAGGAGGAAAAGAATAATGTAATACCAATTGTCTTGATTCTTCTCTCACAATGCGCCGTAATGTAGTAGTGTTATTAGATGTGATAATTGCAATTCTAGTTTTAGCATTGAACATATAGGATTTGTTTTACTTCTATCTTTTTTGCATCTCGCTTAGAGTGCATCCCCAGCATGATCAGTCTTAGGGAAGAATCTTGCAGTTCTTCCCCTTGCTGCTGCAGACTGCCCATGCTAGAGCTGTGAGCCACCAATTTGCCTGGACACTCAGCAGAGCAGATTTTCAGACACCCAGATATCCTAAGAGGAGAAACAGGGGTCAGTGTGGTGGTGCATGTGAGGATATTAGAAGCAATAAAAAAACAGTGCAGTTCTAATCTCAGCTAAGCTGCATCTGTGCTACAAGCAAGAGCACATATTTTCCTCTCAAATAAGTACTGCATTTTACTGTCTCTTTTCTGTATATCTACCCACTCAGTTTCATCTGAACATGATTCAGAACATACTGAAAAGATATATATAAAATATATTATGATTATTATAAGAATATATATTATAAATAAATATGTAATGGATTCATGAATTGGAACCACATCCTGAATATGCGTAATGCCCCAGGCTCTGTCTTATTCAGCACTGCTGTAAGCAGGTGGATGTTTGTGAATTCAGGAACATACATCTAAGTATCGTTGTGTTTTATCACAGCGGTGGACCTCAGAAGGTAGAAATAAATCTTTGCTAATGATAGAGCAAGACACAATCAAGACATTTAGCTTTGGCATTGTTTTTTAAGAGCCCTTAAATATGAACTTAGGAGTGTTGCTTTTTTGACTTGCGTGCTAGCAGAAGCTTCTGCTGTGTTACTTCAACTAACAGTTATTATTTTTTTTAAACCCTCATGGATATGTCTTTGCTGTGATGATGGTTTCTCAGATCTGAGTGCTAACAGGGTCTCTGTACTGATAAACACACTGTGAAGCTATGCCCTTTTTAAGTCTTATCACCAGTTTTGCCTTTTTATGCTTGGCTGGGATTTATGGGAATGCTTGCATTACACTTTTGATTCTGTTTTGTTTTTTTCTTCTGAAAAAAAAAAACCTGAACTATGTGGATTTTTCTCCCCACGAGTTGTGGAAGTTGTCTGTCCAAGCAATGGTAGAAGACTAACGGGCAGACAATGTACGTCTGCAAGCATTTTAGCTTTTGCAGAGAGAATTTTCTTGCAGTCCAATCTGAAGTTGTTACCTGCATCTGGATGTTGAATTAAAAGCACTATTGATTTTAGTTCAGTATTTTTGCAGGGAAAGGATCGGGAATAATGGCTGTGGAAGAGCCTGGATTAACTGTGGTATGAATATAAATCCTAGTCAATAGTAATGCAAGGACAAACATTTGCTTTAGGTGCCCAAGTGCCAATAAGGCTGACAATTTGACAGGTTTTTCTAGCTTTGCTCTGGTACATTTTCTTAAAATAGGAGGCATTATTTTCAGAGCAGCCCTCATAATTTGAATATTGTTGCATTAATTTTATATTTACATGTTTTGCAGAACTCAGTAGAAGACACTGTCTCAAAAAAAATAAATAAATCTGAAAATAACCAAACCATCAAGAAAACCCAAAAAACACCAAACACTCTTTCTAACTGTGTACATTTGTGGTGTTTGGCAAGTAATGCCACTGCAGTTAATCCCACTGAGTTTTAGGGATTGTAGCTACTACTATTCATTGGCTTATTTGTTGCTTGTAGTGAAAAAAAGACTGCAGTGTATCTGCACTTGTTGCTCTCCTGGCTTCGTTGTGATTTTTTTTTTTTAGTTCTTTCTTTCCTTTGAGATAGTTGCCGAATTTTTCAAAAAGAGCTGCCAGTTCAACACTAAAATCCTAATACCGCTTTTGTTGGTCGTCTTGCATCCAACATCATCTCTGTAATCAGAAGGAAACAAAAAGTTAAGTCGTTGGAGAATAATAAATTTAACTTGCTTTCTTCAGTAATCAGTTATGCATAGAGAAAGATGTAAGCAAGCAAAAATACACATTTTTAAGCATACTCTTAAAGTTGTGGAATTTGGGCATCTTTATGAAACATTACTACGAAGACTTTTCCTGACATGATCTCAAGAAACTCTTTCAACAATTCTCTCAAACCAGTCTTGGTACTTCACAAATGTTCCTTTAAACACAGCTGATTTTTAATGTAGTTTTTTTCTGCCAGACACATTTCTACACTTGCTGTGTAATGATGCAATAAATTCACCCAGGAGCTCCTTACAGTTAATAACCTGTAAAGGGCAAAGGTATTTGGACAATGCACATTAAATTAGACCTGTATCAATTACGAATAGGGTACGTTATTTCTTTTTTTTTTTCCTTCAAAGAAATATCATTTTATAGCAAAAAAGATACATTTTTACATGCTTAATTTTTACAGCCAGTGACTTCTTGGTGAATAAATAATGTGCCTTGTTCAGGAGACAAGCATCCACTCTGAACAATTATCAAAGGCATTAAGATACAATGCTAATGTATTTCATGCTTCAAAAGCTACAGCTGCCAATACTCCATAGCAATCAGTCACACTTTTTTATTTTTATTTTTTGCTATTTTTCATATATTAGCTACACGCTTGGGGTAATAACTATGACCCTGACTGCTCCCACTCTTTTAGATATATTTACTGGTTATATTGATTTCCTTAATGTTCCTTTGTGGCTATTTCATAAGAAGGCACAATTTCAGAAGACAAACAACATCTTATTTCTATTTCTGTGTAGAGTGCTTTTCTATATTTTTTTCAGGCAATTTAATGCTTTCTTTGTGTTTGAATAGAATTACATTTTTCTACCGTTGTAATCTATAAATTAGAAAGGTGAACAATAGAGCTGAAATAGATAATGGCTTTGTCTTTCATAGCCTGTCAAGTCATTCTTCAATTCTTTAATAAGCTAAGTCTGGTGATCACAATGCAAGCCCTAGTGTAAAGTACACTGTAAGAGAGACCTGTCTCCATTTATTGGAACAAATGTTTCCGCGGTTGAGGTCAGAGAGGTCTTTTGTAAATTCTTGCATATAGAGTGAATTATTTCAAAACGTGTAAAAGCAGAGATGCTGGGGTTTTCTAGGTCAAGGTATATATTATAGGTAGAATTATTTTTATTAAAGGAATTTGCATTATGTGCTACCTCCATTTAAAAGACTTAAGTTTCCAATCCTGTCTCTCTCTTGACCTTCACCCAGAATAGACTGTAATAAAAACTATTTTTAAAAGTGACAGACAGGGAGCACAGGCACTGCGGCACAACGTGAGATTACCTGTGGATTTATGAGTAGGGGGATGTTGCTGCTTTGCTTGTAGCAATGAATCTGTCCTGTGTTAATAAGCAGTATTGTCCCTGCCCTGCTGATGCTTGGGCAATGTCATTTTCATGCTCTGGGACAATGAGCTTAGCTATCTCAAAGTAAAAATGGAAAGTACAACATGCCTCAGCCCTTTCTTTTTTTTTCCTCCTAAACGATTGCATCTAAAATTAATTTCAAAATAAAAACTTTTCTCAGAAAGGGAACTCTCACCTTACGTGGTCAAAGAAAGCAACTGAGGCCTCATAAGTCTCTTACCATCTCTTATTCAGATAAGCTAGGAATAATAGACTGAATAAATATTCCATCTCAGATGGAAGAGGCTGCACAAAGCTGCTTTCCTGCTTATTTTCTGTGAAATTTGGGCTGAAAAGGGCCTTAATATCTTCTTAAGAACCAAGAAAGGGGGGAAGGGAAGGTGACCAGGATGAGACAGCGTGGTATGTCTCTTATTGTCTTTATGCTCTTTGAAATGAAGGAATGATAAATGAGGAGAAACTGCATGAAGAGAAATTAAAAGTCTATTTGCAAGTAGAAATTTTGTTGCTAAAGTTATGCTCTGAAATGCACTATTACTTATGGCATTATATTCTACCTTGATTTTGTGGTTATTGCTATAGCAGTTGTGGGTAAAACATACGTACATTTACAGATTTTAAAAAATACTTTAAAGCTGTTTTAACAGTTGACATTTTGCAAGATCAGTAAAATTTTAATACAGGTTTTTTAAACCGAGCTATTAAATTGAGATGTGACTAAAATATTTTTTTTATGCTGAAGAGAGAAAAAAACAAGTTAATGTTAGAAGTATTGCAGTATTAAAATAGTGAATTCATTTTAATTTACCTAAAATCAGAGGCTCTCACTCTCAAGAGCTACAAAGAGCTTGTAGTTTGCAACCATAGTGAAGAATACACCTTTAGGAAGGTAACTTTGCTATTAGGCAGCTACTTGTGATTTAAAGCTATCTCTGTATGTATTTGTAATTACTTACCTATGAAAAATAGTAATAATAATTAGGAAAAAAAATGGCAAGGCAAGACCAAGGTTGAATACCCACTTTCAATTTTAGAGTACATCAGTGGTTTGCTTGTTGAAATATCGTTAATTGTATTTTGGGAATGTCTGTTGGATATGCACACAGAGCTATGTTCAGAAGGTTTGACTCCATTTTCCTGGTTCCTTAGCTATTAAGGTAATAATATTTTCCAGAAAAATATCTGAATTTTCTTTTACCCAGTGGTTGGTGAATAATTTATTGCCAATTTACTACAGCTTTGCTGTCTGTGACGGCTGGTGAGTGATGCATCAGCTGTGCCCTCACTTAGGAAATGTGAAATGTATTCTCATGCTTTGAGAAATGAGGAATTATGTCTGGGTATTACTTATACAAAACAAGTCTGTGTTAAAAGGTAGTAGACATAAAAACTCCTTAGCAGCTGTATTGAACTGATTAGCTACAATTGAAAAATGGGGTAGGGGGCATAGAAACTTACAAGAGATTAGGTTTAATGTAAAGCTAATGAAAATAGAAGAGTTCTTGACTCCCATTTCACAGCTGTCTTGAAGGTCATGTTTCCTCAGAGATGAGGTATGTAAACAACAGCATCTATTAATCTTTATAGAGTGTCAGGGCAAGTGGAATAAAACAACGGAAAATTATAAATATTTTTATTATACCTGAAATTCTGCTTCCCTTCAATGCCTAAGATGGTGGAAAAAAAAAGTTAATTTTGTAGCATCAGCTGCTCACAGGTAAACAGACTAAAAAGACTAGCTGCAAGGATGATTTTATAGCACATATTGATCTTTTATTTATTAAAAAGGGGGGGAGGGGGGAGGGTAGGTGATACTTGCAACTTATATAACCTAGTAGTGTTGGCCTAGAGACTGCAGCATTATGTCTGTGTGCAGAGCCATTTGCATCATGTTGAAGCCAAATAATTTTTCTAATGTTTTTCCATCTTTGAATTATGAGTTTCTGACAGATGCCTTTGTCAGAACTAGAATTGAAGGATAACATTTTAAAACCTACCAGCCTCCATTCAGTTCCTCAGTTGCCTTGTAAGTCTTAGCTCTTTATCAACAGATGCAAAGTCTGGAGTGCCAAGAGGTTTGGAGCTTGAGTAGCACTTAGCAGTTGAGTTCACCAGCCTGTCTTAGGCCCATTAATTCCAATTTGCAGAGTAAAAGCTTTTTTGTTTATCTGGACATCCATAAAGAGTGAATGGGTCTGCAAGGGATCATAAATTGGTTGCAAAGAAAGAACAGTATTTGTTCTGGATCTCTCTGTCATATCCTATATGGTATCTTGGATGGTAAATTGTGGATAGAATCATGGAAAATATAACACATTCATCTTGGAAATGTGCATAAATAGGAGTGTTAGCTGTGACATGAGGAAAGGCATTTCTTTCACCTGTGTGTTGGTAAGACTTTCAGCAGTGGTGCTACTTATTTTTGACATTGCTCTTCAAGAAAAAGGTGGACCAAGGACAACAGGACAGATACAGGAGTAATCTTAGTTCTGATAAACTTTTTGTAAGAAGGTTAAAGAAGATGCAGGACAAGTCATCATCTTCTTTCTAAGTACCAGAAAAGAAATACAAGAAACGTTCCTCCTTACCCCCTACCCCCCAAGAAAGCCAAACCCAAATGCCCAAAAACAGACCTGTGCTGTGCGTAGGCCTGCACAGTAATTCATGATGTTAGATTACAGCAGTCAAGGAGCTGTGTATGGTGCAGACTGTAGTAACTAGTTGTGAAGGTCTGGGGCCTGAGACTGGCTATCTTGCACTTTGAAATGGCTTGTTGTGCCTCTTGGGTTGTCTGTAGTGTAGTTTGGATTGTCTGGGTTGAACAGGAAGGCAGTTTTCTATCTAAAATGGTCATCATTGCTGCACAGTCAGTCAAATGTGAGTTATCAGTCATCCATATATTAAGGAACAAGCTGGAAAAACATGTCAGGTATGTTTCAGTATCTGATGTGTTTTGAGTGAGGAGATGGCCTAGATGATCTCTTCAGATGCTTTATCTCTTTCCTGTGATTTATAAGCGCAAGATATTTTTTCAGAGTCCTTTAAGCCTAAGGTTACTCATACTGACATCAGTGTTGTGATCGTGGTATAGCTGGCTCACAGTTTATCCCAGAGGCTTGTATATTTCTTTTTATAGTTCAGTGGTGGCTTAATAGTGAGCAGAGTGAGTTTGAATCAGGGTGGAATATTGAACAATGGTATTTGTAGTAGGATTTGCAGCCTTTTTGTTTATATTTCAGTGTTTTTTTTTTTAACTTTTACTGAAACTTTGTTACTTCTTTACCAAAGCATTGGTAGAATTCTTTCTTCTTTGCTCTTCTTTGTACTTGCCTTTTACATTTGGCAGGTTGTTTCTTTCTCTAGTTGGAAGAAATAGAACAAAGCGAAAAGATAGCCAAAGAGGAAGTGAAAAAAGATAGGATAAAAGTAATAGAGATAGATCAATTGTAAACAAGGGGGTGACTAAAAAGACCCTTGCCCATCTAGTAAAAATGAAGCCATTCAGAAGAAATACAACAGAGGGCAGAAAACAAAGACAGACAGTCAAATATGGGAGATGCAAACTGTAATTTTTATCTGATTTTTCTCTCTCTCCTTCCTTTCATATGGTGACAGTGAAGCAATATGTGCTCTAAAAAAAAAGAAGCGTACATCTTGTAGAGTCCTGCAGTTCTGTGTACCGAATGATAAATGTACTTTTATCTAAAATGCACAAAGGGCTGTACTGAACTGAAGTCTTCCACTCTCTAAGTATATAGCTGCTTTGCCTTCAGAGCACGGCTAGGGTTGAGATGCTTTTTGGCCCTTGATTTCCTTTGTTCTATGGAAAATGGCTGCTTTCTCTGCGTGAGTGTTTCTGGGCTGGTCACAGTGGTGGTGAATGCAGAATCTGAACATTTGCCTGGAAGATGTGCAGGAGATCTTTTTTGATCCCACTTTCCAGTAGTTGTGGAGATGTCAGCACTAGAAAGATGTCACCCGCAGGGACAAAAGATGCATGCTCCCATAGCTGCCATTTGGTATTCGTGGGTAGCCTGGCCCTGCTTTTCTCCTCTCCTAAAAGCTGGCGTGGTAGGATAGCAAACCCTGAGGCCAGGGTTACTGTGCTAATGTTTCTGCTCCAAGATTTAAAGGTCACAAAGAAGTGAATTTCTGGAGGGGATTCTGCTTCTGCCTGCCTGTGAGGATGTTTCTTTGAGGATAGGGTGGGAGTATTTATTTTCTGTTATCATTGTGTGTTTTTAGATAATGAGCCCCAAACTTAACAATTACCCACTTCGTTTGCTCTTCATTGAAATTATCTCTGCAATGATGAGTTGGAAGGAGAAGAAACTTATTCTTACAAACTTCTATTAAAAAACAAACTAAAAAAATAAAAAGCCACATGTAACAACCAAGTTCCTACAATGGAGAAAAAATGTTTAATTTCTTTTGCTATTAATGTTTAAATCTGTGAGCGATACTTCCAGTATTTTTAAGCAGCTTTGACACAACCAGAAGTGTAAAGAAAACACAAAAGGAAGATAATGACTGCTGCACTACTGGAGCACTCGGGTAACGCCTCCTAGGACTGCTCAGCTGAGGGCAACATAGATCTAAAGATCTTTCAGAAACTGTCATTCTAAGAAGCAAAACACAAACTAGAGGGTTTTTTGTTATTGTATTTCCAAACAGAACTTCAAATGGCCACAAACGTTTATTTTCTCAATATTTTTTATTATCACTGGTATTTGTAATTATTATGCAATTTAATTTGAACAAGATTTTACATATTTTATAATTATTATTCAATTACACAATACAGTAGTATTATCGTTATCTTAGTAGCTTTTCTCTTGTTTTATTTAGAATCTGTTGTTCTGTTCCTTTTTCTTTTGTATATTTCTCATAAAAAATGGAAAAATAAAATGAGACAAAAGACCGCTCCTTTCCACCCCATTTTATCCCATGATACCCCATCAGTTTTCTCTGTTAAATCACAACTAACAGTGAGCTCTCAGGTAAGGAGTGTGAGAGAGGATGAAAGTGATTTCTGTAATAGTATTATTGAGGAAAATACCTCTGAATTGATGGCGTACAGTGGTCCAGGCTTGTGTACAGCCTGAACACTTAACTCTTGCTTTCAGTTACTCAGTTTTGTTTAGGAGAAGTTGTCATCTTTATCATGAAAACAACAACAAAACTAGAAATCTCATAGAAATAAATGGACTTAGTGCCAAGAATGCACATATAATTATAGAATTTTTTTCTACTTCACTTTATAAAGCCAACAGAAATGCTTAAGAAACCGCAACTTATTTTGGAAGGATGGATATAATTCTTGATTTTCTGTAATGGTTGTGGTAATTAATACATTTCCAGTCACATATTACCAATCTATTTAACTTGTCTTCAGTTAAAATGGCTGCTATGCTTTGTCATTTATGGTAATGGTAATTGATGACAATTAATAACAGGAGGAGACTTTGCTAGCATGTAAGACTGCATTCTAAAGTAATTTTGCTTTCCAAGCTTGAATGGTGATAGGTACTGTTTTTTTTTTTTTCCTGGACTAAAATGTTCATAAATTCTCCAGCCACTTGGAAGAAAAGGAAGCAATTCTTTTGAGTGGAAAAGAAAGCTTCCAGCATAGAACTAAAATGAGTCTAGCTGTAGAATTGAAGACATTTGAATTACTGTACTAATAAAATCTGTCTTAAAAAATTCAGGTTGAAGTGGTTATCTTAACTATGGGTTGTCGTGAAGGAAAACTAATAGCTTGGAACTAGTTGTGCAGCAGCTATATTTACCTACAAATGTATTTAAGACTAAAATTTAACACAGTTGAAATATACTCAATTAAAAAATTATGTAGAAGCTAACTTTCCCTGTTAGTTTTTCCTGTGATTAAGTGGATGACAGAAGTTGTTAAGGAATGGTTCATAAATGTATTAAGAGGAACTTTAGAAAAGTAAGGGAAAGGAATTAACAAACTTATTTGGATAGAAATACAATTTTGGTTTTGGATTTTTTTTGATGCATACAGATTTTTGCCTGATCTCCTAAGCTACTAGCTATGTCAGTGTAGACTTATTTTGAGAAATAACTTTCTAAACATTTTCTTCTTTCAAAAGACTCCTATTAAATTATGAAATATCTAAATCTTTCAGTTGTTAAATGCAGTTTAGTCCTGAGTAAGTTTCCTTAGGATAGCACAGATAATTTTAATATGTCTTGTGTTAATAGTGCTATGCTGTTTTAGGTAGCATTGATCCAACTGTGAGTACTATCTGCTGATATTTAAAAAATGGATTAATAGGCACAAAAATAATAAAGTCAAAAAAAAAAAATAAAAAATGAATGAACATGGAGAAAGATGTATCTATGCTTTGTTCCAGTAATAAAAAATAATTTTGAGTCTAATGTTATATTTTATATGCCATCTGAGTCATCTCACTGTATTTATATGCCTGTAATTTAGCCTAACGTGTACTTTCTGCATTCATCAATATAAAAAGAACCCAGTGAATGAATACCTATTATATGGAAGATCTATGGCTTAGGGACATTTTATTTTACTCATAAATTCTAATATCTGTTCTCTCTACAGTGAAAATAATGAGCATGTAGTGGTTTTGTCCGTCATTACGGAGAACTTCCTTAAAGTTGCAAGAAGGAGTCATGACTAATTGGGATTGACCCACAGATGTGAGACCAGACCAGACCTCAGTTTCCTAGCAAATGCTAGGCAGCCTTTGGACAGCATGAGAATGCTCTTTCTTTTTTCCATTCATTGTAATTTCTTTATATTTTCTTAGAAGTAGAAGGAATCAAATCAGCTTTTTATCTTGACCAGCTCTGAGTTTGGCTTTGCTCTTAAATAGAGCAGTTCATTTTTTTTAGGTTACCTTTGAACATGAATTGCTTTTGAAAAAAAAAATCATATTCTTAAGATCATTAGCAATCAAACTGAGTAATTCTTGATCGATTTTGTTGCCTAACCACCTTAGAGTTTACTGATCTAAATCATAGTTTTCTAATGATCATTGAGAGGAGATAATTGTGGCTTTAAAGTTTCTCCAATACATGTAAACCCACATATGGAAGACCCAGTAGGAGTCAGCCATCACAAGAGCTCTATAATTGCAGTCTCTATTAAGTTTGTATATCAACTCCCAATATTCTGTGAAAATGTATTCACTACATAAACAGAGAAAAGTAGGCATTCCAGTCTGAATGAAAGAAATTTAGTGCTCTAGCCTGAAAACGGTGAATGAGCTGGGTACTTAGGACTCCAAAAATCCTGTTATTCATCTTAGTACTGACAGTGTCAGTACTGAAAATAGTTATTATATTTTATTTCATATTTTTAGATCAAGCTATAATGAACTTAATGTCAGGTTACACATGCATGTGATCATACTAATTGCAGAATTCATAACTTTTGTGTGGATATTTAAAACCATATTAAAAAAAAAAAAAGGGAAGGCATTGGATAGTAGAAGACATCAAGAAAAGCGCTGGCAGACTTTGTCAGCCTTGCATGGAATATATACCTGTTCTGAATATTAAATAAGTGTACCTCGGAGAATGACTGTATTTTATTAGCTAAAAAAAAGCTTTCCTAATTGCAAATCTTACTTTACTATTTTCTATACACTTTCAAAATTAAGGTTTCTTTCCAACCTCAATTTCATTCTCTAGAAATATATATTTTATATATTATGCATATTACTCTAGGTTTTGTGTTGTCTTGAATTCAGAAGTGTTCATTCTTTCTGAGATGTTATGAGACATCTGTCCGAGGACCTGGAATGAGCAGGAAATCAAGCTCATCACTCATTTAATCTCAGATATTTGTGTCCTTAAAATTTGGCCCTATCTTCATTCACTCAAAGCTGCTTTTTTTTTTTTTTAAAGGTCTTAGAGTCCTTTATGTTCAGCAGTTCTTTGAGTAATATATTATGCCCAGAGGGGGTTGGTAAATAAATTTGTCTTCTTTTTCCACTCAACTTATGTAGATTATTACAATTATTATTTGCCTCTGTACTTGCTCTGACCTTGATCTTCCCTTCTCTCTTTCTGAATACAAAGTGGTGGTCAGTCTTTGTCCTGTTGCTGCTTCCATCAGTCATCGTGGCTCTTAATTACTACTAGTGTTCCTTTGTGTTCTTCCACAGATCACACTTAAAAATGGAATACTCTTGATTCTACACCAGAGGGCAGGTGGTTGAGAATCCTTGACAGAAAGAACATTTCACAGTTACACATTAAAAGTCTGCTCCTAAACCTTGCACTTATATTTGAAGTAAACACATTGTTCTGACAGCATCTCAGGTTCTGACATGTATGCACTTTTTTGAACCCATGTGGGCAGTACTTCTCAACCTAATTGACACACTCCTTCCTCGTCCCCTAATGCTGTCTGCCTTGTGTCACTGCTCATGCAGCCAGCAGCTGCTGATCCTCTTCTTTGTTCATAATTTTTGTGAAGGTCACTTTCTGTGGAAAGACATGCCAGCATCTGCTCTGCCAGTGTCCCCTGTTTGGTGTTCAGACACCAGTTTTTTTGCTTGTTTTATCAGCAATTTATTTTCTGCAGGAGTGATAAACAAGTCTTAATATAAGTGATGATTCTAGCTCTAAATATCAGGCAGGCTTAAAAAACCCCGCACAATTATTTGAGTGATAAGGACCATCGGTTTAATATGCAATTATTCATTCTAATTATCATTAACTAAGATGATTAGCTAATGTTACATAGGTCACATTTCTTGGTATATTACATTGAATTGTGAAAATGTAACAACTGGCATATTATCCCCAAATGCAATTAAATCAATCTGTTTGGAGAAGAAAAAAAACCAACAAATTAATTTGCCAAGATATCACAGTAGTTTCTGTATGTCTCTCTTCCAATTACAGACACCTTGTAAATACACTTTTATTTTCCTGATAGGTCTATTTTTTGAAGAAGATTTTAACTGAGGTCCAATTCTTAAAATTTATTATGGATTACAGTCAGTGATTTAGTGTTTGATGTTTAAATTGGTGACCAGTTTTCTTTGATTTCAGTACTGCTTTGATCTCTGCACTTTCATTCTTAAGCAGAACTTCTTTCCTACCCAATAGGGATGCTTAAGTTAATAAACAAGTAAATAAGGAAATTGAATTAGCTCTGTCAAAATATTATCTTAAATTTTTATCTTTTTTTTTACTGTTATTTTTTTTTCATAGAATTGTTTGAGCTAGAAAGGATCTTTAAATGTCACTTTGTGCAATTCCCTCGCAATGAACAGGGACACCAGTGCTTCACTACCCTTACTGTAAAACGTCTTTTTCTTTCATCCAACCTAGATCTCCTCTCTTTCAGTCTGAAACCATTTCCCCTTGCTCTGTCACAACACATTCTGCTAAAGAGTCTGTCCCCTTCTTTTTTATAGCCCCCCTTTAGGTACTGAGAGGCTGCCCTCAGGTCTCACTGGAGTATTCTCCAGAACAGCCCCAGCTCTCTCAGCCTGTCCTCGTAGGGAGGTGTTCCATCCTTTGGACCATTTTTGTGGCCCTCCTCTTGATGCACTTCCAACAGGTCTGTTGTTTCCTGTACTGTCCATCTAAGAGACCACCCATCAAATCCATATCTTTCCAGTTTGGAGAGAAGAATGTTGTGAGGAACAATGTCAAAAGACTCACTGAAGTCCAGGCAGATGATGTAAATGGCTCTTCCCTTTTCCATTGATGTAGTTACGCCATTATAGAAGGCCACTATGTTGGTCGGGCAGGTCTTGCCCTTGGTGAAGCCATGCTGGTTGTCCCGTATCACCTCCCTCTCTTCCACATGACCTAGCATAGCTTCCGGGAGGATCTGTTCCATGATCTTCCCTGGCACTGAAGTGAGGCTAACAGGTTGGTGAAGTAGGCTAACAGGCTAACAGTTTCCTGGGTCATCCCTTCTACCCTTCTTAAAAATGGATGTGACTGCCTTTTTTCCTGTCACCAGGGACTTCATCTGACAGCCACAGTTTGCAGGTGGAAACTAGGGACGGTGGGAAATACCTAGCACAAGCAATGATGGCTGAAGCAATAGTGCTGTTCTGTTAACCATATGTTCCCCTTTCCCATTATGGAAATAGTGGACTGGGTTTTGAAATACTTAATCAACAGCTGGTGAGCCTCAGCTTAGAGAGTGAGAACTGTGCAGATTCCTCAGCTTGGAAGTCTGAGGTATGGCTTTGTGTTCTTTACGACTCAGATGGTGTCAGAAGGACAGCCATGCATGTCCTGATGCTTTGATAATACCATGCTCCCTGGCAGCCCTGGGGACCTGGTCATTTTGATAGTTTCATTTGGTGTCTTTGTTGTGGCACTGTGTTGTTTGTGAGGTGGTATGTGGAAAACTGGTTTTAATGGACTGTCTTGAGTTTAGGTAGAAACTCGATTACTTTATTGATTTGGGAAATTAGTTGTCAAGTTAGAGATATTTTCTGTTTCAAATAGCCATTCTATTTCTAAAACAAAGTGCAAAAGGTCTAATGCTCAGTAGCAGAATAATTTCATGTAACATTTTCAACATACCAATCCTTCTCTTTGCTGCTGTTGGCTATAGACACAGTTGAGTGATCATCATGATCTTTTGAGAGGATTTTAATGTTATGTTTGAATTATGTTGTATAACCTTCAATGCACAACTGCAATGAAAGGCAATGTTTTTATATGCTGAATATATTTCTCCCTAATGGTTGCTTTTATGGAGAAGCTGGCTTCCTTCTGACAGGGTTCCACTACTCTGCTGCTGCTGTTCATGTTTTTGGAATGGAAGCATTTTCATGTTAAATTAATGAAAGCAGTGGGAGTTTGCCATTTGGTTACATCAGCGCTAGGATTTTCCTCTTGGGATTGTACCCAAACCAGTCTCACCAGTCTTTCAAGAACAATTGTTCCTTCTGATTTCATTCTTATGACAATTCTGCCACTGAAGTATCTGGAATTGTAAATGATATTCGAGGCATTACTTATAAATTGTAAAAAAGGATGCAAGTCTAGTCACATTGCTATTGCAGACTACTGTTGTAGCGGCTTTCTTCTTTTACCTCTTAGTATTACAAATGTTTATTTCCTCTTTTACTTCATTATATGAGGTGTCTGTGAAGGATGTGCACCATGAATTTTAAACAGTGCTCTAAGATCAAGTAAAAATACTCCAGTACTCCAAAAGTGGATCCAACACAAGTTTTTTAGTGGTCTGAACTAAAAGAGGGGGAGATTTAAATTAGATTTTAGGAGGAAATTTTTTACTCAGAAGGCACTGACACAGGCTGCCCAGAGAAGCTGTGGATGCCCCATCCCTGGAGGGGTTCAAGGCCAGGTTGGATGGGTCCTGGGGCAGCCTGAGCTGGTGGGGGGCAGCCAGCCCATGGCAGGAATTGGAACTGGGTGGGCTTTAAGATCCCTTCCAGCCCAAGCCATTTCATGATGCTATGATTCCATGAAATGTTCTGAAGGAAAAGTTCTTTCTTCTGTCACTAGCAGTGTAGTAAATTAGGCTTATGCCTTTCAGACTAATAGTATGCTCAGACAAAGTTGGCAAAAGAATATTAAAAAAAAAAAGTGGGTCCATATTAGCAGAGATTTATTTTCTTCTGCAGATTTACTGCTATTTAAAGCTTCTAAAGAGCATTATTAAAAACACTTCAGAGTTGCTCATATTTGAGTAAATATCCTTTTACTGCAAACACTTTGTAATTGAAGCTCTGCAACTACAAAGACTTAATATACAGGTGTTTAAACTTCTTTATTAATTTGAATACTTTTGCTTTGCACAGCCTGAATCATACACCCACTATAGCCTTTTACAACTGCTGCAATGAATCTCTCTAGTATTTTTTTCTCCTTATTTTTAGCTTTTTCATGTGCTTTTTTTTAAAAAATATAGAGCCTCCTTTTCCCATCTTTTAGCATTTTATAACACTCTTCATAAAGTGATCATAAGACTATTTATTTTTGTGGGATTTCAGTGAAAGCAAACAGCAGCAAAACTGTCTCCCTTATGTTAATTCCATCCTTTTTGATTCTGCCAGTTCTGGAAGTGCACTAATTATACAGTTCAAACTGCTTTTTTTTTCCTTTCTTGCAACTTGGAGATGTATTAAAAATAATAATGATTCCTGTATCAAGATCAAAGTAGAATCCTTCAAACATTTTGAGAAGGAAGAGGAGGAATGATAACTCATCCATCCCTGAGGGGATATTAAAAACCTTATTGATTACTGCTGAGGGACATTTGAACTTAGACCACTCTTGTCAGATGGTTTCCAACCAGCTGCAGTCTGAAATGGGAGGGGTGGTCCCCTCTCAGCATCACAGTTGTACCTGACCTGCTTCATAAGTGAATTCAGATTCATGTTGAAAGCAAAGACTGAAATACCTGTTTCACACTTCCTTTGGAAGACCAGAATTAATCAGTTCTTCATAAATTTTTCAGCTGTGAAGTCCTTGCTCCCCGACCCTTGTCATAGTTCAGTGTAGCAGAATAAACATGTAAGGAAGAAATTTATGTGTGATTTCTCCTGTGATTAAAGTATTTTACTGGTACATTGATACTGTGATGTCCAAGGACAGTGCAGTGAAATGATGGTGAATATCAACAGGATCAGTTTATTAAAAAAAAAAAAAAAAAAAAAAAAAGAAAAGGTAAAGTCTTTAATTTTCAAAGCCAATTTAAAAACAAAACAAAAAAACCCACACAAACATGAAGTAAAGGAAAGCAATGCAGAGAGGTGGGTGAGCTCTGCATAGGCGTGACTTTCTGTGAGGGGAATAGTTTATAGGTGGAGAGCTAAAGTAAAGTTATCTGCACAGGAAGTTACATAGATGACCACCATAGATTTACAGATGATACATAGATTTACATCCTAGGAATAAGGAAAAAAAAAGAGATAAATGATGTAATAAGAGGTTCTTCATATGTTGTATTTTCTGCAGAAAAAGCACTATTTATGATGACATGTAAGTATGTCAAATCTGGATACTCTTCCTGCAGGACATAGAAGTGGCAAATTTGTTTTCTAACCACACATCCCAGTTCTGCAAAGACAAATTCTTGATGCACAAAGGTAGATAAATTTGCGCCTGAATGGATGAGTTGGGGTAATTAAAATGGGTTTTAAAATAATTTAAATATACAAACTAATAAGTTAGGATTGTAATTTTCCCTCTTCATTATTCAACTTGTAGCTTGCTATCAGAGTTATCTGTCATTTGCTGGGGAAAACAAGCAAACAAAAGCCCTGTTAGCTTTGGTTTTGATGGTTCTGCAGGTAACTTTGCTAGTCCGCATTGCTGATGATGAAGCACAGGCAAAGAATCTAGGATTTATATTGAGCTGTTTGGTCACACACTTCTAACTATTAACTTTTCTTGAATATGCTTAGTTGGCTGCAAAAGTATCATTGTTTCTTGCACAAGTTGCTCTAATTTGAGCCAACTGGAACATAATTATACTATTTTATGCATAATTAGACTCTCAAGTAGCTTTTTCAGGATAAGGTTATCTCTGCAGCGCTGTATTTTGTGATCTCTCTTGGCTCCACTGCAAGACACAGGTAAAATAAGAGGGCCTCTACATTCAAGAAGTGCTGCTATTTTTAAGTTCATTAAATAACTGTTCAGGAACTTGGCTATTCCATAGTTCATTTCTTCCAGAACATTGGAATGAGAACCATATGGTGGTGATTTGCTGTACTTGCATTACTCAGGTTGCTCCATTATTTCCTTTGTGGTGTTCAATCTCTGTTAAGGCCATACTGTGAAATCTTATGAGAAGTGCCCTTGGAATAGAAATTTCCTCATTATCTCTCATGATGAAGGGTTGTGACAAAAATTATTTTAATTTCACTGCTGTCTTTGTCATTACTTTTAATTTCTCACAAATACCTAATCCAAAAACCACTCAGAATTGCCTGCACGTTCACCTTTATATTAAAGTGTACAATATGATGCTGACTTCTAAATAGTAATGTCTGTGAGCTATGGACTAATTACTTATATATTTATTTTGTTCTTTCTGAACAAATCTGCTCTTACGGGTCTAACTGAAAAAGGAAATAATTGTAAAAATATTTTGACACTGAAAAATGAAGGGGGAAAAAAATACTTCCATGCCTATGAAATTTTGAGTTTTAAGCACCTTTCTGTGCTAAATCTGGTGGAATTGCATCAATTCATTTTTCCCAGTACCATCAGTCTGAATTTGTGCTGCTTTGTTGTTAGCTACAGATATGACCTTTGAGGTCACCTTACCAGTAAAATATTTTTCTTCAGTATTTACTCATAAAGAATAGATACTGCATCTTTTTTTGAACTCTTTTACTTAAAGAAGGCTTATTGAGATTACGTATTCAGTATGCTGAATTAAATAGCAGATCCTGATTTTTTTTTAAATAGCAGTAAAAATCAAACACTTGGACTTCCATGGGATGCTTAGGCATAGAAAGAAAAATAATTGCACTATTCTGTTTCTTAATGGATACTGTGTAGATATTTGAGATCATTTTCACTGTATATCAGTGCTATTATAGTCACTTTGTATGGAAGAAATACAACAGTAAGTAAAACTGTTCTTGGTGGCACATTAAACAAACTTGTTTTCTGTGTTGTGACAAGCTTAGAAAGAAAGATTAGAAGAGACTGACATTTCTAGAATACTTTTGTTAGTTAATCATTGGTATTTCACCTTCCTACCCATCTTTTTAAGGTGCAGGGCAAATAGCTATATTTTCATTTTGTACTGTTGAGGATTGACATTTGCAGTGATGGAAGAGTCTAGCTAGCTTTAGGATTAGGGTTTGCTAGTTTTTCTGTACAATTACAAATGCAATGAACCAGCCAACAACTTACACTGTTATTTTGCAAAGTGTAAAAAAAAAAGTTACTAGAAAATGAGAATTATAGCTATTTTAGGAGATTTTAGTTTTAGATTTTAATTAACATATGTATTCAACTAAATTTAAAATGAAAAATTGAGTATAGACGTGTCATATAACAGGTAAGTGTGTTAGAGTTATACCAGCATTATAGCACAAGAACATGGTATGAAGGAATGATGAGAAACTATCTTTCAGAAATAAGACCTAAATATCTTATTTATTCTGCACAAACAATAGGATTTTTAACCGCCTTGAAAGGCTATGCTACCTTTGTGGGGGAGAGATGTGGGGGTAGCGGTGGGAGGGCTGAACACCAGACACATGTGCCCTCTGTACTGCTCAGCAGAGCTCTTGATCCAGTTCATTTCTTTCCAAATGAAAACACTCCTATGGTGCAATGCAGTGTGCTTTTACTCTGAAAAGTTGAGCTAAAATTTTGGCCAAATGTCACAGTTATGGGAGAATTTTCTCTTGACTGTTGAATCAAAGATTTTTAGTAAAATTTAGCAAACCTAACATCCAGATGGGAGTAGCTTGATACCTGGGGCATTTGGCTGACATGGGAGTGAATGGCTGTTTCAGTGGATCAGAGACAGAGGGGAGAGATCCTGGGTTTCTTCTGAATTACATCATTTTAAAAACCCAGTGTTTTGCAGGTGAGAGTGCAGTTCTCTGCTCAGTGAAGTTGTGAACAGATTCTAACCTCATCAGGGTTAGTGTTGTGCAATTGTGATTGCCTGTGGTTGAAGGCTATCGTGTTGTCTCAGAGAAACATATTTCTTTTTCTGCCAACTTAATTCTAAAGGGCTAGTAACTAGTTCAATCAGTGCCAGTTAAAGATTTTTTGTTATATAGGCTTGAACCAGCATCAGCGCTCTATGCCTCATGTGCCCTGACATATCTCATTTTTTTACAGTGGTGATGGGTATGTGAGCACTACTTACTTCTCTATATCTGCACCAGGGGAGCTGTGAAGAGATATGCAGTGGATATTTTATATTCTTATCCGGCAAAACCCTGTTCAGGAGCTAGATCTTAATGTTTAGAAGGATAGAAGGAGAGAGAAACTTTCACCTCCTAATGATAGATGTACTTATAAAGTATTAGTGTTAAAATGAAATACTTGAACTTCTGAAAAGCTCACATCACACGGAGGAAAAAGGCTCGATCTTTCTCACTGAGTACTTTTTTTTCTTTTATCAGTGGCAAAATGAATCACCATCCTTATGATTAATTGAATTTGAGATTTAAATGTACAGACACTTAAATAGGGGCCTGAGGTTCACCCAGATGGGCTGACATAAAATAGCAGGAAATTACACCAATTCGAGACTGCCCATACTCTAATTACATCTGCTATACAGTATTTAGTGTTACAGATCTCAAATCCTTGACAGAATAACAGTTTCTGAACCAGCTTTTTGCTGCCAACTAATGCACTATGTAATTCTACCTGCCTAGGATCTGTTCTTTCGAGTTTATTTCTCCTGCAGGTGGTAGGGAGATGCTGTGGCATTGCAGTTGTCCAAAAATCTCTGCAGATCCCTGTGAGCTTATTGTCTAGCAGCTGCTGATGGAAACTAATGGCACCCAACTATTTATATACCCAGCTATTATATTTTCTAATTCACTGATTTTAGCAGCAGAGAAAACTGATATCTCTGGCTGCCTGGGGCTTTGAAACCTTGAAGCTTGCTCTTGAGCGTTGCAATTCTTGACCTAGCAGCGCTAGAAATTGAAACAAAGCCTTAAAATGAAATTGTTGAAGTTGTTTTCCTGGCATAAGAGAAGAATATTGGTTGCAAATACTAGAAGGACATGTGCAAAACTGTTGATATAAAATATGATTGTTAGGTTTAGTTTCTACTTCCCCTTCTCTGACGGAATTAAAGAAGAAATAGTGTTAATTTAAATAGTATCCACAGATTGTATTAATATATATATTTATCCTCTCTAAAAATCCAGAACTATTTCTAATTATTCTGATAAACCTCTTCTTAGCTTCAGTCTCTACATTTTTCTTCAATTCTTCATGTTGCATGTGGATTTTCCTCAAATGTAATTATCTTCATTTCTCTGTACCTTTCTGACATGCTACAGTCCTCGATTTGATCTCATTAGTGAAGTCCTAATCTACCTTTGACAAAGGCAATGTTACCTGCATTTTTTCATGTCAATTAGTTTCTATGATCTTTCATCTGATATTAGTGATTTTGAAACAGGAATATAGAAAGTAATTCAAAGTACTTCTTGACAAGTGAATGAATGAGTATGAAGTGTTATAAAGCAAAATTAAGCAAGGCAGGTATTGTTTTCTGAAATTTAGATCAATTAAACACATACCTGTAGCCCATACTAGAATAGCAAGAAATATATTTTCCCCTTGTATGAATGAGCTGAGCTAAGTAATGAAAAATTTACATGAGGAAACCTTGTCAGTTCTCAACTCTGCAAATTACTTTTAGCTCATGCTAAACAAAGCCTGTTAATGAAGTTTTTATTAGCACTTCAATTGTAAAAACACAAAATATTCTTCAAGGAAATATAGCAGCTACTTCTGTGTAAATCAGAAATAATCAGGCACTCACAACTCCGTGTCTTATGTATTCTGGGAGTTCTAGTTAAATGATCAAAACCAGGAGAGCTCAAGTATTGACAATTTTTCCTGATTCCCTACTTTCAGCTATTCATCATCCATACGTCTCATATGTTTAGCAATCCATTTCTAATCCCTTCAGAAGAGAACAAAGTATATGCAACACTTATTTTTCACCAGTTTTTCTTATCCACAATGCGCGCAGACATCTGATTTGTTTCAAAGGGCTTATGTAATTTGGTTGTATGGTATGAAGATTTTTCCTTCAGGGATGTGTGTGCACTAATAAGCAAACAGCTTGCATTAGAAATAATGTAGCAAAGCATTATTTCAGTAAATGTCACAGGGTATTAAAAGGAATTAGAAACAGATAAATGGGTAGTGTAGAAGCATCTCTGAAGTTCTACTGAGAATGTTTATACAATAAAAAGAGTCACTAAGACAAGATTTGTGGCTAATATTGAGTTATTCTAATTTCCAATTCTAGTACCCTTTGGATCTCCCTTCTAAATGTCTACTGTTGAACAGTAGTGTAAGCTAACATTTTTAAACAAGAAGTTGTGTTCTGCATTCTCCACTTAACCAAGCTTTTGGAGAAATTTTCAGCTTAGAAGACACAATACAATGTATACATGACAATGAGTAAAATTGATTTTCTATGAAAATATATGCTAAAGGATAGCAGAAGAAAGTGAGCCAGATATCTGAGTCTGTGTTCAGCCCCACACCACTGGCTAAGGGTGTCACGAGGGTTTCCATCTTCCCTTGAGTCATTCCTGGAGTCCACTGAAATGGCTGGGATGGATCAGCAAGTAGCAGAACAACACAGAAATAAGCAGCCCGCCTCTGTTCTGTCTCTTTTGTAGCCAAACAAATGGTTAGAGAGTAAGTTTGCTGTGTATGAAGTTGCTTGGATGCTGTGGAATTTGAAATTTAAGTAGTTGTAAGTACCCAATTGCTGCTTTTACATTTGGCAAATAATTTTGCATTGCATTTCTCCTTTTTCCCAAGGCATTAAACTAATGCATTTGGATGCTGCAGTTCAAAAGTAAAATGAGAGACATGCTTAGAAGTCAGGAAGCTAGGTCTTTGATTTTAGTAGGTGTAAGGTTACATTAGATGAAGTCAAAATTCCTAGTGGGATACATGCTGCATTTTGTACCCAGATGACTTAAAACATGCCCTTGACTGAATGTTGCTTATCCTTTGGATCAGAGAGGGCATATTTGCAAGCTACCGACTGGTGTATTGCTGGCCTTATCAATGCATCAGTGTTTGAATTCAGAATCTCTCTCTTCAGTGGCTAAATAAAGGGATTCATAGTAAAGGCTAATGGGCTAAGCAGAAATATGAACTGTGTGATATGTGTCTATTGGGTGCCATCCAACATGGTAACTATGTAAGAAATTTAGACTAAGACTCTGCATATGAAGAAGCATTCAGTCTATATCTGGCAAGCATAATTAAACTTGGGTGGGTGTGTACTTTTGGAGTGGTGATAGACTCCCGGCCTAACTAACTGGGCCATAAATGAAATTAATGTCAGCTTTTATTTTCAGTCATCTTAATATCTTAAATATTTATTGATCACTGATCAGTGAAGAAGTAATACAATTCCCCCGAGGCATGTTATGATGCTGACACATCAGCATTATTTACAAACTGTTCAAGGCAGCTCAGCCAAAAATGTATGGGATATTAAATGACATTAAATCACAATAGGATGCAAATTAGCTTTCTCTTCTCTAGTGATTTACAAAGCTTTCACCATTTGTAAATTTTGAAAATTAAATTTCACTCTGGATCACAGAAACTACATGTTCATCTATTAACAGCAAGTACAGTTTCAAGGGCAAAGTGTGACTGAAATAATTTTTTGTTTTGTCAGGAATTCATACTTGGGAGTTCATCATTATTTCAATCAACTAGCACTTTTGAATGCAAGTTCCTTTCTTTGAGGGCTGCTTAGGTAGTATTTCTGTGTCCTTTCTGCTAGAATACAATAATGATCTGGGCTGGAAATTTGCATAGGTGTAAGGATTTTGTGAAATCAAGGTTCTTAGTGTTCTGAACAGAAATCGGAAGCATTCATTTAGTGCTAAGAGTAATGGTTCTTAGGGTTTTAAGCATAGTACTTAGTACCTTAGTGAATTGCAATGATGGTGGAATTTGTTCAATGAAATCACAGGTGTTTTGCCTCAGGAAATTCAAAGACCGTAAGTATGCAGAACGCTAAGCATTTGAGATTCATCACTTTAATCATCCACAGCTCAAATGCTTGTATACAAGATTAATGTATCTCTTTTGGATGAATCCCTCTCTGTGGCCACACTCAGAGTCTTTGCCAAGGGCTGGCATAGGGGTGTGTGGGAGGTTGAGACCAGTTACACACTTAAGGAAACAAGCTGATCCAGATGTTGTCACAAGCCTCCTTGCTGGGAGCTGGTTTTGCATGGACTTTTAAATCATTTTAGAGTGGTGTAAATGGCTTCACTTAAGAAGCCTGAAGATGGCTTAGAGGCAGCCTGTTGGCCTTCATCCTTAAACAGACTAGATTTACCCTCATTCTTGTCTGTCTGTATTTAACAAGCCATTTTGGAATAATAATATTTTGAACTTTGAATAACAATAAGACTACAGTCTCAGTGCAAATGAAAAGGGATTACTTGCACAAGAAATGTATAAAATCAGCAGTTAATTGCGAGTGAAGTTGGGCTTCTGAACTACATTGCATAGCTAAATGTCATACTCTTCTGACTAGCATCAGAGACTGCAAGGTAAACTGTTTTAAGTGGCTGCAAGAAATCCCATGTGGTTTTCTCTTTGTCTTTCCTGGGCACATCGGCCTTGATTGTTGCTCCTATTGAAAGGAGCTTCAGAAGTTATCGGAATGTGATGCGTTGTTTTTTTTCTATGAACATCTAGCAGAAGACATTGGACTAGTATGCTGCTATAAGAGGAAGCTTTGGGGAGGCGCACTGAACAGCATTAGTGCCTATTCCAGTAGACACCTAATGTTTAGAGCATCAACTTTAGCAGTCAAAAAGGATGGTATCAAACAGGGGGGCTGGAACCTTGACTGTTTGTTTCTTTGACATACAGCAGTGCAGTTTGTGAAAGCAGTGTTGTTAACTGTTTTGTTCTTTTCTGTAAAAGTATTTATGAAACCATCCAAATAACAATATTTTAAAAACTGTTTTGTATATTTTATATTTTGTGTTTGATTAAACTTTTATACAGAATACTTGCCGCATGCTATGTTTTTCCTGAGTTTCAGGAAAATGTGTTCACTGCCAAGCAGCACTGCTCTTGAAGGTTTACATCCTTTTTTACTTTCAGTTAGGGCATTTTCTACACTGATATAATATTGTTGGAATCATGTGGAATTGTAGAAGTGAATATTGTGGCAACTGCATTTAATAATGAAAGAAGAAAAAAAAGTTTAAGGAACAATAAAATAAGATAAATTACTTAAATCAGCGCTCTTGAGTTAATCTGTTACTGCAAAATATGTTGGAGAATTGGTCAAAACTTATTTTAATAAAAGGATTAAATGAGCACTGTGTGGCAGTACTATGAAATAGCACTGAGAGGCCCTTTTCCAGGTGCTGATGCTTCCTTGATACTCTGTAAAGGCATTCACCACTTTGGGACCTGAGATTACTGAGCAGTGATATAGCTAGAGAAGAATTTTTTCAGACACAGATACATAGAGCCTCTATAGTGAGATTCAATGGACTGCTATTTTATTCATATTCTCTGCATATGTGTTAACTATGAGAATGCTGTTTCATGTCATGTGTGAGGTTCACTACAAATTCAAGTATTTATAAAACACTTTGAATACTGACAAAACAGACTGTCTAACAGCTTGTGATATTATTCTCTTGACCTTCATAATCTGTATCATCTGGATGCAATATCACTCAACGGCTTCTAGGATTTATGATCCTTCCTCTTGTACAAGGTACAAGAATCTTAAAAAAAAGATGTGATGGGTTCAGCACAACTTCAGAAAAGACTTTCTTGTTCTAGACTATATTACTTTCCACTTCCTGGTGCAGGAATTACTGGATAATTTTTTCATATAGATCACAGAAATCAATGCAGAAAACTGCAATAGATCCTATGCATCCTCTGATCTTGAAATCTGAGATTCAATCACTGCAAAACATGCACTGATGAAAATTTTGCAAGTCTTCTCAGATGAAGTCTGAGAAATACTCAAATCTTATGTTTTATTTCACTTTCAGGGACAATTGGCCAATGCATGAGAAAGGAGAGTGGGAGTGAGTTAAGAGTTTGAGTTTATATGATATTTGAAACTGTAAATAATTATAAAGGAATCAGAGGAACGAATTCACTAATTTTTAGGAGGTACTTCTCTATGCTAGAGAGGCATGCTTCTGAGAACTGTCACTAAAAGTGATGTTACCATGAAGTCGCGTCAGTGCATGGAAGGTAGCTACATGTACCTAGAGAATCCAGTTGGGTCCCTGGGCCAAGTGGTGTGGCCCTAGACAGCCTTCTCTACTAAACTACTGGATTATCTGGTGGCCTCCATACCAACGCAGCCTGTTACTGGCCATGTCTTGTAGCTTTGGGATGGGAGCTGCCTCCTGTGCAAGAGCTGAGGCACGCTCACAGCTGTTCTATGAGATGCTGCTGCCTTGTGTCTCTGAAGAGACCCTCTTCCCTCCCCAGAGCTGTAGATTTTCTTCCTTTTGTAAGGAAGGAGATAAAATAAGTAACTATAGAAATGAACTGGCTGGTCAGGCTACGAATGAAGAAGATAATAGAAGTAAAAAATAGTACTACAAACTAATTAACCAGATAGTATAATTATGGGTAACATAAGTTTAATGTTCTCAATGCTCATCTGGCAAATACCCTTTCCACAGAGGTACTTAATCTCTGTAATTGATAATATGAACAAATAATTGTTTGACAGCCTTTTACCTCTATAATCAGTAATGACCGGATCAATAAAGAGAATGGGTTCTAAAAATAGAGCAACAGATCAGTTCATGTTAATATCCCTGAACTGGCACATATTTGTTAAGAGTTAAGACAATGAAAGTATTAGCAGATGAGAAAGTTTGCCTTGCCTGCTTTCAAACACAGTAGATATGCTTCATAAACACATCAGTAAGTACAGCAATAAAAGCAGATAATCACACCTGAATTGTAAAAATATTTCAGTTTTTCTGTCTGTGTAGGTGTAGCTGCAGTGAGATTAGAGGATACTTCTCTGTTCTCTGACCTGGAAGTCTCGGATGGGGAGCGAAACAAACTCCCCCATGATTCAGGAGGAAACGGTCAGAGACCTACTACTCCACCTGGACTGCCACAAGTCCATGGGGCCGGACGAGATCCACCCGAGAGTACTGAGGGAGCTGGCGGAGGAGATAGCCATGCCGCTTTCTATCTATCTGCGTTCCTGGTCAACTGGAGAAGTCCTAGAAGACTGGAGACTTGCCAATGTGACTCCCATCTACAAGAAGAGTCGTAAGGAGGATCCGGGGAACTACAGGCCTGTCAGCCTGACCTCGGTGCCAGGGAAGGTTATGGAGCAGATTGTCCTGAGGGAGATCATGCGGCATTTGCAGGACAACCAGGGGATCAGGCCCAGCCAGCATGGGTTTGTGAAGGGCAGGTCCTGCTTGACCAACCTGATCTCCTTCTATGATCGAGTGACCCGTCTGGTGGATGAGGGAAAGGCTGTTGATGTGGTCTACCTAGACTTCAGCAAAGCCTTTGACACTGTCTCCCACAGTATTCTCCTGGAGAAACTGGCAGCCCGTGGTTTGGACAGGTACACCCTTTGCTGGGTAAGGAGCTGGCTGGAAGGCTGGGCCCAGAGAGTGGGGGTGAATGGAGTTAAATCCAGCTGGCGACTGGTCACGAGTGGTGTTCCTCAGGGGTCAGTGCTGGGGCCTGTCCTCTTCAATATCTTTATTGATGACCTGGATGAGGGCATTGAGAGCACCCTCAGCAAGTTTGCAGACGACACCAAGCTGGGAGGAAGTGTCGATCTGCCTGGGGGTAGAGAGGCCCTACAGAGAGATCTGGACAGGCTGGATTTCTGGGCTGAAGCCAATGGGATGAGGTTCAACAAGACCAAGTGCCGGGTCCTGCACTTTGGCTGCAACAACCCCAGGCAATGCTACAGGCTTGGGGCAAAGTGGCTGGAAGGTTGTGTGGAGGAAATGGACCTGGGAGTATTGGTCGATGCTCGGCTGGGCATGAGCCAGCAGTGTGTCCAGGTGGCCAAGAAGGCCAATGGCATCCTGGCTTGTATCAGGAACAGTGTTGCCAGTAGGAGTAGGGAAGTCATTCTCCCTCTGTACTCAACCCTGGTGATGCCCCGCCTTGAGTACTGTGTCCAGTTTTGGGCCCCTCACTGCAAGAAAGACATTGAGGCCCTGGAGAGTGTTCAGAGAAGGGCGACGAAGCTGGTGAGGGGTCTGGAGCACAGGCCTCGTGAGGAGCGGGTGAGGGAGCTGGGATTGTTCAGTCTGGAGAAGAGGAGGCTCAGGAGAGACCTTATTGCTCTCTACTACCTGAAGGGAGGTTGTAGTGAGCTGGGGGTCAGCCTCTTCTCTCTCGTAACTAGTGACAGGACGAGGGGGAATGGCCTCAAGTTGCACCAGGGGAGATTTAGGCTGGACATTAGGAAATAGTACTTTTCTGAAAGAGTGGTCAGGCACTGGAATGGGCTGCCCAGGGAGCTGGTTGAGTCACTATCCCTGGAGGTGTCCAAGAAACATTTAGATATAGCGTTGAGAGACATGGTCTAGTGGGGTTATTGGTGGTAGGTGGATGGTTGGACTGGATGATCTTGTAGGTCTTTTCCAACCTAGCTAATTCTATGATTCTAGTGTTAGGCTGAAATTGCTTCAAGAGAGACTTGATCTTTTCTTGGTATTGTGACACTCTGGAACTTGCTCAGATTTTCACATAGATACATAGAAGAGAATTTTAGGTTGGTTTTTTTTTTTTTTACTTTAGTTAAATTTGGCCTCCGTTCAGCTGTTGAATGCGAAACCTAGTGGTGATATTTAAGAAGGCACTATTCCAGAGCTATTTTCTGCCTCCCTCTCCAGGGCAGAGATGTAATTATTATGGCTTAAGTTGGTGTGTTTTCATGGATGTGAATGGCTCATTATTACCTTTTAAAGTCATGAGTGAGAGTCAGTCCAGATCTTTAGCACTGCAATGCCATGTCCTAATCAGAAGGAAGAAAGAGTTGTGTGGAACAGAAGCTCGTGTAGAATACAGCTGAAAGGTCACTTTTTTTGTTGTTTACTTGTTTTCACAGAATAAAAAATTAACATTTTCTTTCAAGATGTGAAATCCAGTAAATTATATTTAACACAGGTGTCTATTTTCTTATGAAACATGTAATACATTTATGAATTGTTACTACTTTCATTACATTTTGTGACTGATTTGCTGCTAGTTATGTAGCATTGGACCAATCATCTGGGTGTAAATAGATGGCCATTTCAGTAGGTTATACTCAAAAGACATGCTAAGGTTGAAGGAAGCAAATATTTATTTATCAAACAGATAATTTAAAACTTCTTATGATTGGGTCAACTGTTGATGGGAAAGAGGTTGTACCTGTCCAGAAGGGATTGATACATATGGTCTAATTTAAGGGTCCACAGGAAGGCTTCCAAATTTAGATCCTTCTCTGTAAATGCAATGTGAGAGTGGAGAGTTGCAGAACTGCTAGCAGTTCTTGTGGTTAGGTATGGAAACAAAGAGAGAGATATGTTTAGTTCAATTTTGGGATATGTAGGCTATGCATGGTTTTATTTTAATCAACTTTCTCATGTCTGGCTTGCATATGTGTAAATAAAGAAACTTCGTCTGGCTTGAGTTAAAGTTAATTTAAAGGTAACTGGCTAACAAGAGAGCTCCATCCTTGTTATTGCAACAGTCCTCAAATTTGTCATCACAGATACCATTAGTTGCCTTTGCTGAGCTGTACTGGGCCCTCTTTGGGACTGCTTTTGCAGGTGTATGGGTGCAGGCAATATTTTCCAGTGGTCAGTATTTACAAAGCTGCCAAGAACCATGGCTGCTGGAAGCCTGGGAGGATGCTTTGCTGTGATAGTCAAGAGAGAATTATGAAATCATTGGGATTGGTTTAATTAAAGATGTAGAAGCCTGGTAAGAACTGCAGATGTTCAAGCTCTCTGTGTGTACTTCAAAACAAACAAAAACTTTGGCTTTCTTTGTGACAGTGATTTAATCACACTGAATTGAGAGTAAAGAGAATTAAACTGTACGTTTGGATTTATGCTAAATTTACACATGCACAACTGAGGTTTTTTGCTGTGACTTTTAGAATATTGTTTCAATATGCTTTTGGTAGCTTGGGATGTTGTGCAGTTGTGATTTGATGCTGGTTCCTTGGCATATATCTATCCCTTTGAAACTGAACATAGAATGTGAAATAGTCCTAAAACTATACTGTACTGATAAAAGATCCCGTAACGCTATGTGACATTTTACCTTGGAAAGCAGAAATTTTCAGCAGGAATGAAATGAGCTTACCTGGATTTCAGCTACCTTCACTGGAGCCTGCTGTCACCATCCCCACCGTATGAAGATTAGGAGATTTCAGGACACTGGTGTAGAAGTGGATTGTTAGCTGCAAGACCCACATTTTACAAGTGGAAAATTGGACTGATATTAAATCTGGCAGCTAACATGAATTGTTTAGATTCTAGGTTGTCAGCTCCAGGGCTTTTATTAGGATTGATAATTTGGGAGCACTTCACAACTCTGTTCAGTCATGACTGGAAAAGCCCTAAAATCATTAGAGACTCCACAAATAATAGAATAGTACTTTCTGTGATCAATTGTTTTTGTAGATAGCTTAAATAGCTATTTGAATCTAGCATTGAGACTGTTGAAGTGACCGTTGGTTTCATTAGCAGCAAGTGGATGCTCCAGAGGACTACAGTACAAACCTGAGCGTGAATAACAGTGAACACAAACTGATCTTCATTCCCAGGTCAGAAATCAACCTGATGCTGTTATTTCAGTGCTTCCAGTTATTTTTAAAACACACAGGTGGATGCTGGAGGTTGCTGCTCCTTCATGATGCCCATGGCAGCCTGGCTCCCTGTAGCTCCCTGGAGCCCTGTGAGCCCTGGGCAGCAAGTGATGCTGGTTGCTCGCATCTTCTGCTCATGCAGCAGTGCCTCCAGCCAGGGATAGAGCTTCCAACAGGCCTGGAAGCTCCATTATCTGGGGAAGGATCGTATTAAATGGCATTAAATGTGAGCTCTTTTAAGTGGCTCTGATGAAACTACCGATTTTACTGTCTGCAATGGCTGCAGCTGCCATTGCTTAGTAGCCTTGATTGCAAAAAGTACCTAGTATATTGAGGGAAAATAAAAGGCAGAAGATGGGGAGATAAATGTTTAAAAAAAGGCAGAACATTTCAGTTGGATGTTTTCCAAATGAAATTTCTTTCTTCTAATTTATGGTTGCAAGACTGATTGTAGGTAGAGAAGGGTTAGAAAAATTCTATTTTGACTGGACCTGAATTAATGTATTATTTTCCCATCAGTAGTTTACACTTTGGTCTGCTATCATTCAAAACTTCTGTATGAAATGTGGCCTGTCTCAGAATTTAATTTTAACATACACTAGCAAATTTGATAGATGTGGCTAGATTCATGTGTTTATTCAGGCAAGCTTGACTGTAAATTCCTAGTTCCTAAAGAATGAAAGCATCTGACAGAGCAAACATCTGACATCTGGACCATTGTTAAAGCTACAAAATTGTTTCTATGCACCCAGTTTAGTGATGAATATAGTTTAATGAGCCATAGAGTACTGCATTGTACAATATTAAAATTAATCTGTTTTTGTTTTATTTTACTATGTTACATAATATTTCAATTTGTCCTATTGAAGTACATAACTATCTACAGGTCTTCAGGAAGATAAACAAATAGCTTCGGAGGAAGGAATTCATAGAATCATTGAATCATTTGAGTTGGAAGAGACCCTTAAAGGTCTTCTAGTCCAAATCCCCTGCAATGAACAGGGAAATTATTTACAATAGTAAAACCCATTTACAGTGGAAAACCCCAGCCTCATCCAGAAGTCTTGCTAGACTTCTACCAAAACACTGAGGATTCAATTTTGTGTGTGTAAAATATCAGACTGCAAGATTTGAGTGATTTTAAGCAAACAGTAAGTAGATAACTCGTCATTTTCATTAAAAAAAAAAAAAAAAGCCTGCATCTTGCCACAGAGAATTTCAGTTAAAGTTGTACTATTCATATATCTTGTCTTGATAAAAACAAGAAAATGCTGTTCTTTTGATCTTTTGTTTTTGAATTGTGCTAGATTCCCAACTGGACCTCAGTGTAATCACTGATAAACATGTAATGGAAAACCCTATAACTACACGTTTACATAAATGGTGTATGTGCTTGTACCTGGAGACATTCTTACACTGTTGTGAATGTGCGTACTGGACATACAGTTATGTTCCTAAATAGAAGACACCATTAATTAATCTGATAATTATTAGTTGCAATCAAGTATACAAACATTATTTGACAGAACTTTGCTCTAACTTTTTGTCAATACCTTGAATTATTTCAGGTTTCCATTGTGAGATCAATGCACAGTAAAAATATGTAGAAAAAAATCCCTTTAGTGTAGTTCTCTTTCAGTAAACAATTTACTTTCTGAGGGATTTCCTGAGCCAAAACTGATTCCTTTACGTTTCGTAATTCTTTTTACTGTAATTTTTTTACCCAAAAAACTTGTCAGTGTCCTCTTTTAATAGCATCCTGGATCAAATTGTTCCACAGCTTATCCAGGGGTTGCATGAAGAGCCATTTTCTTCAGCTCATTTTGAAACTTCACCTTGCAGACGTGTAGTGATACTTCCAGTTCAGCTCCCAGTGATTGTAATCCAGGCACTACATACGTTTTAGCACTGAAAAACACTTGACTGATTTCTTTTAAGTGAATCTACATACTTACTTTTCTTAATCAAAGTTTGGAAATTCTACTTTACTGCACTTTCAATTCAATATTTACAAGGAAGATTTGTGATCCTGAAATTAATAGTCACATCTAAGCCATTTTGGCTTTTTACTGCCTTGGTGTTCAATTACGCTGTGATCTGATCCATTTGCTCTGAAACTGCCAGCTGCTGGGGAACTCTGCTTCTGGGATTCCCTGCTGAGTGACAGGCAGGTCTTACTCTCACCCACTTGCAGCTAAAGCATCTGGAGTGTTAAGCAGTAAGTACAACAGCCAATTCCTCCCATTCCTTCTTGTAAAACATAAAATACTCCCCCTAGAACGATTCCTTTTTCTTCTACCAAATCAGAGCAACACTGTGACCCATACTCCTTGGTTCAGATAAAAATTAGAGTCAGTAAACATAAAACACTCACATAAGCAATAATGTACCCCAGATACACATAGTCATTGTGACCGTGTTGCTTTTTAAGGCAGTGACGTCAGCTTCATAGTGCAGCTTTCAGTGCTTTTGCTAAGCTTGCCATAAAGGGAAACCAGCCATATCTGTAGATTTGTAATGGTGAGCATTGCTAAGTATATTAGTGAGCTGTAAGGATTTATGATTCTGCACATGTTGGTAACTCTGCATTAGGAATTATACTGCAAAGAATTATTGCATAGGTCATCTGAATTTATGAGAGTTGGGATAGCATGAGTTGCTTTCAACACAAGCTGTTTCAAGGAGTGACTTGCATGGGTGTATGTTTGTATTCGTGTATTTATGTGTATATTTTAATTCTTAGTCATTTGGTTATAAAAGACTCAGTTTTCTAGCAAGATCATCAATATGTATGAGGTTTCCTCAAATTAGAAAAGTCATTTCTCTCATCCTGCTGTTACGGTAGGGATTTTAAGGGTTTTGGGTTTTTTTTTGTTCTTGCATATCTTTGATATTTTCTATGACTTTAATCCATTATTGCCATTTAATATGGTAGTACAATTCCATCCTTGAATTTTGAATTAAGGCAGTGAGTACTTTTAGCAGCTTCTTGTACCTCTATCCCAGTCCATTGTTTAGCTCTGAGGTCAAAATCTCGACAGTATGGCACAAAACAGTAAAACCAGCTCAGTCATACTGAAATTGTTTGGTTCTTGCATACATGTGACTTACAGCTCTGCATATCCATGCCTGTGTTTAAGGCGTGAAATTACACAAACTGCAAAGCACCAACACTGTGCTATGTTTTTATGTGATGCGCTCTGATGCACCACTGTTGATTTTAAAGTGAAACAAATTTTGAGGATTCAGTTTCTTCTCCTTTGCCTCTATTTCCTGCATTACTTTGGCATGAACTTTGGGCCAGGTGAGTACTGATGAAATCATCAGAATGAGATGAGCTTTTAGAAGGAGGGTGGGTGCCAACTTCCATTCATAATTTCTTTCTTCTCATTCCAAGCAACTGTAGATACGGAAGAAAGGGATTAAAGTTTACTTGATTTTGTCTTCAATAAGTGCTGACTAAATAAGAACAAAAAGCTTTGAGCTTAGGCTGGAAGTGAAGAAGATGCCAATATATGACTAGGATTTGTAGGAAATAGCTCACATAAACCTAGTCCGGGATGGTTGCATGAGAACAGAAGTTACAAGTGCAGTATCACTTTTATCAAAACTAAAGCTAAATTGAGTAACTGTTAAAAGGTTGGAAGCTTTATTACCTATGAGTTTTTTCTCCTTCCCCCACTCTGCAAACTTATACCACAACAATCACAGTGCTGCATGAACCTATTTTGTTCACAAAGATATGAAAAATAGGACAAACTCACAACTGCATAGTAAAAAATGAAACTTCTGAGTAGCATTTTTCTGTTAAAAAAAAAAAAAAGTAGTATGTATAGAAGTGCTGGTGCAATGCTTATATAAATGTTATACAGACCCCTAGAAATAACGTTGTCTTTCTAACCTACCATACCTATAAGAGCTTGATATTGTGTCTCATCATGTAATTTATATACATGATCTGTGCACAGATATATTTTTATTAATAGTTATGATCATCTGTGGGTATTGTGTGTTTCTCTTCCATACCCTGTGATAAGAATCACTGTTTCTCTCAACATATGTTCTCTTCATACCTTGCTCACAGACAATCCTTGGAAGGACCGTGCCTCCCCCCCCTCTCCCCACCCCCCTTTGGCCAAGTTAAAATGTAATGAAATGAGGCAAGGGTTTTGATATACAAATATAAAACTGTGACTTGAAGTTCATTGGCACTGTGGATTGGTAGGTCTGTGTTTCTCCTGTAGTCCGTTTCTTCTCTGAAATGCTGAGAAGTAATTCCAACCCTGCTGGAAGGAACTGTGCAAATCGAAACTGCCTTGCTGCTTCACAACCACTGTGGCAATTCTAAGAAGTCAAACCTGAGAATGTGCAAAATATCAATTTATGACTCATATTAAACACACTGGTCTAATTAGAGTGATGCATATGCAAATGTAATTAGTGAGGACATGCATGGAAATAATTTAAAATTCATCTTGATAAATAATTCACTAATTCCTCTACAAGAATGACATTTGATCAGGAAGCAGTTGCTTTGAGCTGTCTTTAATTGAAGTGCCACAAACATTTGAAGAGCAATGCCTTGGTTATAGAAGTTCTCTTATCAAGAGGATGAGTGCTGAGTTCAGTTCTTACTTAAAAATAAGACTGATTAGAAGTCAGCTTTTAATGTGCACAGTGGTTTTGAAAACTTCCACAGCTACTCAGCTGTCAGAGTTTTAGAAGACAGTGTGTGTGCAGCCCCTGCATGACCAGCCAGTGACCAGAGAGCTATGTGTGGTACAACAACAGTAAAATCAACAGGAGTCTAATTATGACAGCCTGAAGCTGTTTATAATTATAATGCTTAATTAGGTGAGACACAAACATGGATAGAGTTCATTTGGTCATTGTTCTCTGCATTACTGTGTTCTGATGGGAAACACATCTCAATGCCAACCAAGTAATTAAAACAAAGTTTTAAATTTTTTATATCCTTTGGCAAAATTAAACTTTGTCATTGTTAAACTAAATGAAAAATTAATGACAACAAATTAGATATACATATTTTTTTAAAATAAAAATTTATGAAGAGCAACTCTTACTGTGGCGATGTCCAGGCTGGAGGCCTCTCGTGGCATCTCATCCCCTGCAGTGGCAAGTACTTAAGAAGAAGAATAGAAAAAGAAAAACGTTTGGTAACAATTCCCCTAGAAGACACCTGTCTATCAATTTTGTTCCTTGATTTTGAATCTTACATGCCACTGTCATTGAGGTATTTTTCCATCTTCTATCCATTTTCCTCTCCAAGCTGTATCCTGTCCCAGAGGCACTCCAATAACACAATTCCTGATTGCTGTGGAGGAAGCAGCTCTTACCTTTAGAGGCTCTCAGTACAGGGCAGTAGATAGAAAACTTTGACATAGTCCTACCAAAGGATTAGACTCCCAAACACAGTTTGATTCAGTTGAGAAAAGATGGCTTGAGCTCTGCAAAGTACTGCATACACACTCCAGTTTTCACTGTGGTGGAAAAAATTCAGAGTTAAAAGGAGAAATTAATGTACATATTCTGGATGCAGAGGGCTCTTCTGCTGCAAAATGGCACTTGCTGATTCTTTAATCTCACTTAATTGCTAGAGAGGGACAAAGGACTTTTTTTTGTTGTTTGAAATGTTGTTAGAAATGCACTGATTTACATTCTATTTTTCCCACAAACTTTTCTCATGTTACTTTGATTAAAATGTGAAGGAGCGACAATTCCGAGAACTTTTAAAAGAAATTATCACTTGAGTATCTTACTTAAAAAATAATAATAATGAATGCCAGTGCACTTCAAACCAAAAGGAAATGTTTTGCTGGAGCTGATGTGTTTTTCAGCTATAGAAGGGAAAAAAGCCATTTCATTGGTTTTATGCTGCGATGGTCACCACTCACTGGTGTTAACAGACTGAGCACAATAGTGCATTGTATGTAAAGCAGAGGTAAAAGTGCTGCAAACTGGGGCAGTTTCTGGCTCCTGGCTTCAGTATGTCAGTCGGAGTGAAGTAAAACAAAAACAGAAATATCCCTCACAGAGTAATTTGATCATTTAACTTGTCTCAGAATAGTTTATTAATATTTGTAATTGTGTGGCCATTACAACTGTAGAGTAAGAAAGTTAATAAAAATGACTTACAGTGGTGAGTAGTAATTTATTTATTTTTAAGTAACAACCCATACTGCTCATTTCTGTGCCTCAGTAGTTGTTTCTTCCTTAATGCAATTAGCATTTTTATGCTGAAAGAGGCATGTTCTTACTCAAGCCATGAATTATTGAGCAAC
Organism: Numida meleagris; assembly: GCF_002078875.1. NCBI lineage: Eukaryota > Metazoa > Chordata > Aves > Galliformes > Numididae > Numida > Numida meleagris. Next base: position 13,591,198 of record NC_034412.1, read on the forward strand.
ACTAAAATAAAAAATCTGAAATATGCATGTGTACATTTCTGTATGTTTCTTGAGGCAATTAATTTTTAATTTAACAACGTCATATATTGGCAATAACTTCAGCACAGTAAGGCTATTTTGTAATTTTCATTGTCATTTAGTAAATCCACTGTAGGCTACATACTCAAGGAACTGCTTTTTGAGCCAGGTTGTTGAACTGAATTATTTTATATTTTTGTACGCTTTCCAGGATATAAGCGTAAAATGGAGTAATAAACCTGACTCAGAATAAACCATAATAAAATGAGGTAGCAGAGGATATTGAGTATAATTAACTGAGTTCCTGAGCATCAGTCTTGGAACAAATACTTAATATTTTCAGGATTGTGTTTGGCACCAAACAGGTAGTACTCTGCTGAAATTTACTAGGGGATCAAAGTTAGGAGGTATTGTTAATAGAGGAGGTGAATTTCTGGGCAAAAAATGTGGAAATGACATTAGACAAAGAAAAAAAAAAAGATGAATTTCCATAATACAGAAAATAAAATAATGTACTTGTGGGACTAAAGGGTATTCTATGTACATTAGTCTAAGTGCCCTTAATTTGAGGAAAGGAAGAGTTTGTGAGGTACAAACCGATCCTGGTATGACTGTGAGTTGCTGGTGTGATGCAGCTGTGGGGGAGAAGGGAAATTCAGTAAAAGATTGTATTGCTTAAGATCCTTGCAGGAGAATTGCTGGTGCGTTAGCTGCATGTGCAAAACTCCATTATTCTACAGGGAGTTGTATACACTGCTCTATAGAGGGTTGTACTCCTGATTGGGAGCATGAATTATTGCTGGTGAGGATTGAATGTGACCACTTGTCACAAGTGTGTGACAACAAGTGGCACACGACTTGTGTGAATGTGAGGAATGAATTTTGACCGCTTAACACCGCAGTGCCTTTGCAATTTCTTTTTTGTTTGTTAAGAATCATGTTAGGTGCTAGTGGAGCACACAAGTTTAGTAGCCAAATTCTTAAAATTCAGATTTTCATGTGGGAAATAGAAGATGCTAACCTTTTATATAAGAACACCAGAATTTTCAGGGGTCACCTGGATTGCTTTCACTTCAGGATGAAGTTTTACTTTTTTTAATCATTTCCTTTCTGAAAATCACTTAGTATTTCAAATTTCAAAATCTGTGCATTGAAGATTTGTATAATCATGTCATGTCACTTCTGACAATTTGTACTTAAGAACAATTGGTCTACTCTTTATGCCCATTAGATGATAAATATACTCCGTGCTTTTTCCTTTAAGAGTGTTGATTTTAACAATCTAGATAATTTTATATACGTATGCAATATTATGTAATAGCTTTCTTTTTATTTAAAAGGACACATGCAAATTACATTTTAATGTTTTGATTTCCCAGAAAAGTATAAAAATGTTCACTGTAATTATAAACATAATTTTCAATATTTTTCAGTATTTTTGTCTAAAGAAAACTGGAGCATTAAGCAGTGGAATAGTCATAAATGGGCATCTACAGACATTAACATCTGCTGTGTTATTTGAATACTATGGAAATATACGGAAGAGTGTGAATAGAAATAATTATACAATAATGGAAGAGATTCAGATTGTGTTTGTTTATACATGTGAACACTGTGGTTTAAACAAAAGTTGTTTATGCTAAAAATTCTTTACACATTATTATTTTCATATCAGTAAAAATAGCTTCAGTCCATGTTGACATTATTTACTTCTTTAAGCCCTATTGTGGATAACTTTCAGGAATAAATGGATTTTTATAGTTTGACTTTTGAGTCATGAAATCTAGGAGCTAACAAACATGATACATGGCCAGAGGAAGGGCAATGAAAATAAGAGAGGTGTAAGATTTATGGAGAACAGGTATGGGTCTTTGCATTTTCAACTTCAAACTTAAAGAGGAGACTTGCTATGGTTTGGGATCTAACCCTTAAGCCCATCTCCTGTCACAGGACAGATATTGTCCAAATCTGTCTTGGACCACTTTTCTGTTCAGAGCCACAATATTTCCATTTCTCTATAATGTTTAAATTGGGATTTGTTGTTGTTTCTTTTTTTAATGCTCTTTTATTCATTATAAGCCAACCAGTGCTGGACTTAATTTTGCAAGGTAAAAATTGGAGAGCTATTGCCATATCATCTCTTTTTTTTATTTTAAACTTGTGACCTATCTGACAAGTATTTGCTTTTTTTTTAATAAATATATTGTCTAATATATAGGATTTTTCAAAGTTTTTCTCTCCATGACCCTTGGTCATTTGTATTTTGTATATCCATCTTGCATATCCACTCGTTGGTGGGAATGGTATCAGAAATTCACAGAACTCAGTCCAAATGTGTTTATATTACTGCTATTGTGTGTTATTAAAGGGACTTTGGGTAAACCATTATGCAGTGAATGACGGATGTTCACCATAGTCCATTAAATATTTTTTTAACGAGGTCATTGGTCACAAATGTTATACTTTTCTTGCAAACTTTGGCTTCCTGTGTACCAGAATCTCGGGGTCCTCTATTATCAATCTTCTGAACTGTGCATTCAGGAAAACTTATCTTGACAACCTGGTATAATGTTCAGTACTCAATGAAATATGCTATTTCTTTAGGTTAGTTTTTTTTTTTTTAATGATTTGTAGAAGTTTGAAAGGCTCAGCTGGAGTTTGAAGCAATTTTCTTCAGTACAGTTGGTGCTTAATCTGGAGAAAAATGGATAAGCAAAACTTATAGGCATTTATTTTGTTAGTACTTTTCAATATTTTCAGTTGTCATAATGTCCACTATTGTCAACCAGAAGTATCTAATTCAATCATAAAAATACTGTGTTAATGCAATCTTGTTGCCTCCAAAAATGCTTTGCTTTTCTTTTTGTTTAAAAGAAGTTTTATCATAGAATATGGGAGAGAGCTGAATTGTTTTTCTCACTCAGAGATAAGCAGCAGATCAACATAATTCTTATTACATTATTCGTGTGTTCTTAGTGGGATCCTTCTGTAGTGAAAGGAGTTTTTCCAACATCTGTAAAGCTTCTTCTTGCCAACTAGAATCTGCGCAACTCTAAATCACAACTCTTCAGCAGCAATCTTAAAATACATTTGAAACATATGGATGATGAAGTATGAGAGTATGGGCCATCTGGTCATCATATGTCTGCTTTGCATGCTTGGATCAGTTTGTCAAGGTTCTCAGAACTGTTTCTGAAGGATTATTAAACAAGACAAAACCAGAAGATTGGTGCAAAGCAGTGAAAAGGTCTTGGGCCTCTTTTGGAATGTGTTTCTTCAGACTTTAGCTGTAATGTAAAATGAATATGTTTAGTGTCTCCTGCTGGATGGTTTCAGAACCATTTCCTTCTGTTTTTGTTGGCTCTGATGCACCTGAAACAAGCGTAATCCACAGGATTTACCTGCGGGCTCCTGGTGCATAGCCTTGCTCACACAGACGGGGCCCTGCCACATGGACGTGGGGAGCAAAGTACAGCTTGGTGCTGGTTCCCTTGCACTGCCTTTGCGTGTGGAGGTCTGCGTGTTTGTTGCACTTAGGCATTGACAATGTCACTTCTGCAGAAGTGCTGTTCAAATTAGTAAAGCTTGTTTAGGGTCAAAGTGTTTAAAATAGGAGGGAAAAAGTAACCCTTTGACTGCCTCAGGTAGGCATGCTTCTGCCTCTTGGTAATTAACATGAGATTTAAAACCTTCAACAATTATTTTTAACTGTGACAAGAGGAAGTTTAGGCTTACAGTTGTCTATTTCTTTTCTGTTGCTTTTTCTTTCATGGTTTCTTTTTTCCAGGAGTATGTTCTGCCAAATTTTGCCTATGTTATAGCAAACCTGTAATACTATTTGGGTAAAAAGTAGAGAGAACTGATGAAAAAGCCAAACTCTCAATTTTATGGTTTGGTATAATTTTTATATAAATATTTCTGTTTTGAGCAGCATGCGTGAGGCTGTGCTCCTTTTTCTCCTTGCCCTGCAGTCTCAGAATCCTGCGATGGCCAGAGTAGGGATTCTTGGTGCTCACTGTGGTGAAGGAAAGCAGGGTGAGGTTTCTGGAAGTGTTTTGCAGTTTAAGTCTGGGCTGGTATGATAGCACTGATTAACGCAAATTCTGTGCAATAATTAGAAGCACCACGTACCCCAAAGCTTAGAGTAAATCTAAAGTGATAAGCACTTGAATAAACTTTCTGGAAGATGATGCTTTAATAGCTTATTACTGTCTTTTTTTTTTTGTTGTTCCGCCTTTTTTAATACTCCATTGTATATTGACCTGCTGAGATTTCAAGAGAGATCTGTGACGGGACAGACCCTTTGCCATAGAGACAGTTTGTGTGAGGTCCAGCATTTTGTGTAACTTCTCAGCAATTCAGGACTGCATTTTATGTGATAAACCAACCCTCGCCTTCTAACTGTGTGGCTTGGTTTTGAACAAATACTGCACCAACCACAAAGCCAGAAGGCTTTCTCCTCACCATTTTCTCTTTGAAGTTGACTTCAGCTACAGCAGAAGCTGCAAAAGCCACGCTGCTATGTCCTGCTCCATCACATGTACCTCTGTGGCTTTTGGTTCCTGCGTCCTGCCTGCATGTTACTGCAGGCTCTTGGTGCTTGCACAGGTATTGGAGGCACCGGAGCTGCAGAGCATGCTGGCAGGCGTGGGACAGGTGGTGGGGTTGGGACGTGGCTGTGAGCAGGGCTCCTGAGCCACCGTGCTGCTGCCTTGAGTGAGGCTGGTGCCAGGATCTGGCTGAAAAATGTTCCCTGTTGTTCTCTCCATGTTTGTCAATTTATTTAGAAAAAAAGTATTTATGCTGCTGAAAGAACATCAAAAGTATTAATGGTGTTTGTGCCAGAAGTGATGAAATTGACAGTTGGGCAAAATCACTGTGCTCATTATACAGTAACCTAAAAGAAAGGAAAACCTGTTTGCAGCTCTAAATTAAGAGCAATCACTGACTGTGAGAATATGTATAAGCATTCATGTGAAATAGACAATTTCATTTATTGTTGTCTCATATTCAGATTACTTTTTTCAAATACTTCTTATTTTTCTCTGAAATAAGATGACTCCACTGATTTAGACAGTGAAGAATAATGATTGCTGTTGTAAGAACCTGTATACAATATATGGATGGCAGCACATCAGTAATTGTTTCTATTGTAACTGAACATAGTTTACATATGTATTTGAAAACTAATAGACATATAGCTCAATACTCATTTGACTTCTTGAAAATAAGCATGAATGAAATGAGATGATAATAGAAAAAAAATAGCTTGAGATCTTGCTTTTCTAAATCCTTTCAGTTCTTCACTGAATATAGATTTTTCTTTTGTAATTTCAGTTTATGACTTCAGTTTATCCACTGGAGTTGAATGTGATACTGATTGCTGAAGTCTCTCAGCCTCCAAGCATATCGTCAGTATTAACCTTGCACCTTTAATAACTTAAGACAGTCTTACTTGTAAGTCCGCTTTCTCTCAGATGCTGTACTGCCCCAGGCTAACAGCTGCACTTAGCTCAGGCATGGGGCTGAAATCCTCTTCTCTGAGTCCAGAGGGGCAACACGAACATTTTCTGTGAAGAGATTTAATTTATCCGTCCACTTCTCCCCTGAAGTCCCTTGCAGCTTCTGTTTCTTCATCCATGCAAAAAAATCACGTCTCTCCTTCTCCTCAGATCTGGCCAGAGCTATGGCTCCTTTGTCCTGGGTAGCATTAGCCTGCAGGTCAGGCTGCAGGCGAGCAGTCCCCTGACTTTTCTCCGTGTTCATGTCCTTATGGGTTTGGCAGCTGCTTGCTCCCTGCCATGCTACTTTTATCCTATTCTGTGTTATGCAATCAAAACATTAATGGAAGGATGCTTCCAGAAGCGGTAGAAAAGTAAGGATATTTTAGAAGATAGTCTGCTTTCTTTGATAATATCTCTCCCATTCTTGGCAATATGCTTTAACATTGACAGTACCAGCCTATTTATAGCTCATGCTTCAGGTTAACTGCTTTAGGTTCAAGGCTAATGGGCTGTGATAAGAAAATGGGTTTCCCAAACTCTGCTGAAATATGACACTTCTCCTTATGCACTGAGTTGTAATGCCACCGGCTAATGATACTGTAGTGAGAAGAAGCCAACTAGTTTCCTTGGAAAGGTCAGAAACATCCACAGGAGTGTTTGATTTCCTTTTCCTTTCTTCTGTGTTTCCTTCTACTAATGAGCAGGGAGTTGCTGGAATAATACGTAGGTGGATATAATTTGATGATTATTTGTGCTTATCTTGCAGTTGGTTTCTTTTTCATGATTGTCAACTTTACAAAGTATTGGATTTAAAAAAATAAAAAAAAGACTAATTCTAAATTACAAAAAAAAGAAGCCATTTATGTTCCATTACTGACAATAGATCAGATGCACTATGCTGCCTGTGATTACTTTTTTAAAATATAAAAGCATGAACATACTAAGCCACATATATAACTGGAAAATTAAGACTGAAGATGTGTATTAACAATTTAAAAATAATTCAAACGACAGAGTAAAAATAATAAAATTGATAACCTCTTTTCATAACATCTGTAACTAGTTTAATGAGGTTTTTACATTTGTTTTCTATAGTTCTGAGTTGATTATTAAGGATTTAGAATGGCAGGCAGGTGAAAGGAAGAGGTGAACAAAAGAAAGGGAAAATTCTTTAGGAGAAACATTGCGATGCTTTATGTAGGAAATCTTTTCCTGGTCAACCAGGATCTTTAATTCAAATTTGTAGTTTGCCATTCTACATGGGATGTCCGTCAGAAAGAGATAGGTAGGTGGGGGTAGAGTGGCATAACAATTGCCTGGTTAATAGCAGGTTACCACTTGCTCAGTATTATTAGAAATATTGTTCCTAACTGTGTGGCTGATTCTAAAGCAGTTTATGAGGAACCTATGTGGGTGGCATTAGATGTCCAAGTAAAAGGACATCTTTGAAAAGCCTCATGTGTCATGAAACCTCAACTTGATTTGTCGTTGATTCTTCTTTCTTGTCAAGCCTATGAGCTGAGACCCAGGAAACCAATACATGTCTCAATTGTTAGTGAAGTGTGATGTTGTAAACACTCTTATCTTTGCAGAGACCTAATAATATTAAAAAAGATGATTGATGCTTCCAGTGCATAAATGCAGAAATTAGAGATAAATCGTCTTTACAAAAATTTCATCTAGTGGAAGGTCTTGTTTGTTTGTTTGTTTATTCTAAATTGGCACTTCTCTTGGGAAATTAAAAAGATTGGTAATGCTTCTCAATACTTCAGAATAACAAATGCCTTCATCACGACAGTGACTTCCTCCGACTGTAGCAGAACAACGTTCAAGTCCCTTCTCACATAACTTTGGTTTAGGATGTGTGTTTGGGCCCTTTGGCTGCCTTCTCTAGTCTCCTACCATTCTGGCACATTATTCCACTTGGGACTTCCGAGACTAAATAAAATCTTCAAAAGCCTTTGAGAATTTTGGTGAATTTTGTTGTTGTTTGCTTTAGTTTTTGGAAAATAAGCTTCCTCTGCAAACAAGTTCCTCTTGAGGAACAGTAGTCACGAGGGAGATTTTTTCTCTTGTAGCTAATCTTCTCTGCATGGTTCTATTTGAGGTATTCCGTTGGATATGATGTAAGACTTATAATAAAGATCAGTGAAATAAACCATGAAAATGAATTACAATACATTTTGCATGACATGACACAGTAAAATTATTTTGGTATAATAATGGTGCATGGAATGTACCCTTGCATTACAAATGTATATTCAGAAAATCACAGCTATCTCCCCAGTTACTGATAAATCTAACAGAAAAGCTATGTGACAGAGAAATGTAACTTACCTGTATCAGTACTGCTTTTTTCTTACAACAGTCAGAATTTTAAATGTATTATAACCAAAACAGTGTTACAGCAGTATATTAGAAAATTGTATTTATAAACACATTCACTGGAAAAGAAATGAAAAATTTGGCTTCATAGAAGACTTCTATTAACAAACAAAGATTACTTTTCTAGCTGTAATGATCTAAAATATTACAGGCTGCAATTTTAAATATAGCTTCCATTATTTGCCAAATTTCACCTGCAGACTGGAGAAAGGGAAATTGTTGATGTGATGGGTGGATTGGACGTGACAGTTTGTAACTCAGGTGTGCAGTGAACTGGCAGCAGGATTTCCAAACTGAATAGGAAGGAATCTTTTTTGTGATCAGATTCCTAGTAGCATAATGGTGATTTAATATTGCTCAGTGATGATAAAACTGAGTACTGCTGCACCTTGTGGGAAAATGAAATTTGGTTGTTTGAACTTCACAGGGCTGTGGATTTTTTTGTTGTTTTTGTTTGTTTTTAGTTCTCAATGGTTCATGCAGGTTCTGACGTGATATTGACGGATGTGTGAGGAAGGGGTTTGGTGCACAGTAAGATGTTCCCTCGGGACAGTTTGTGTCTCAGAGGTGACGCAGCTATGCATATAAAAGATAGGATTCCTACAGCCAGGATAAGCAGAAAAAATCTTGAATCTATGATTATTTGAGTAAGTATAATAATATGCTGTGCATTCCAGGTTATGGAGATTACACAGCTGTGTAAGAAGGTAGATGTTAGGATGAAATCACAATAGAAAAACTTAAAAGAAAATGAGCAGTTATTATCTGTTTCATAGTGCAGCATCTGTCTGTTTATAATAATTTGGCCTAAAACAAATTTTCCTGTGGTTTGAGTTGGTAGATCTCTGTTTCTGTTCTGGTTTGTTTTATTCATGCTAATAGCTCCCATTTTCAGGGCTGCAGTTCCCAGTGTGGCTTTATTGTTTGTGCTTGCAGTGTGCATCAGGCCCTGGGGAGCTCCTGCAAGTTGTAAACTGCAAGTCAGGATTCAGCAGGACTGGTCTCTCTGACATGGACTTAACATGAGATGTCGTTAGATTAGTGCTAGATTACTGACTTTGAGAAAACTTGGGAAAGGATATGTCTGTCATGGCTTAGAAAAAATGAAACAAAACATGTATGCATAAAGCCTATCAGTCATTAGTGCATGCCTCATCTCAGAGAATGAGTACAAAAATTTCTTATGATAATATCCTACTGATTTTGTTAGGTCATACGTCAGTTATTGCCTATTCCATTCCTGGTTTGAGCATGCATAGTGAGAGCCAGTTCAGCCCAGCTGACTGCTTTATTGCTGATGCCTGGGATAGGAAGGAAGAAGAGCCCCAGAGTAGGCCATCGGCACCTGTCCATCTTTTGAGGCAACAAAAGCTGATGAGGAAATTGCTTATTTGCTTCCCTGAACTCAAGAAAATGAGCCTATTGACTAGGGACTTTGCTTATCTTTGTGAAATGTCCAAGCAGTAGAACTCCATTGGCTGCATCTATCTGCAGGTATTGCACAAAATCAGCATCTGACCCTCAGAACTCTTTTAAGGGACCTGCAGAATAAAGGTTGCTTTCACTTGCTTGTCTTGTTAGTTTCAAAGAAGTATGCATCAACTAATGTGTTAGCAAGGATATGCCTAAAACTGGATTTTATTTTTTAGTTGCTGAATTTTGCCCAGCTTATACTTCTGTAATTATGCAGGCAATTCCTTGTATTTTTTATTTCTGTTCTTGTAGCATAACTCTGGTTATTGTGTTGTTTGTTGTCATTTAGTACTTCTAAAGGAACACTGAAAAGTGCATTGGGTATCTTACAAATCAGGATTTGGTGAAGATGTACCTTCCTTTTAATTCTTGACTGTGTTTTGGACAGTGCTTCATGGATAACATAGTAAGTAGAGTGAGCATGGATGACTTCACCCAGTCAGTTCCCTGTTGCCTTAATAAATTACAGGATTACTTGAACAATACTTGGATGCACTCAAAATAAACTTATGAATACATACTGAAAATGAATTAAACATTTATTTTGTTAGGATAAGAGGCAGATAAGGACAATCTTCCATGGAAAAAATTGGATTGTTACTGATGGAAGTTATTTACCCATATTAACAGATGCTAGTTGATCCCACCATTCATTTCTATTTCACAGTCTGTGAAAGAGAGAGTGAAAAATGCTGTGTTTATAACAGTGGAACATGATCTATATTCAAGCAAACTCCTCAGTAAAGCTAGCATATTACTTATGCTACCTCATAGCAGCTCCACTGAAGTGGGTTAAAGCTTGCAGATTTGCTGGGGTACAATGGAGTGCACATTTTATCTTCATCGTTTTTTTTCACATAAATAAGCTCTCCAGGTCCATAAAATCAGCATGAGTTTTATTAAGCTTGAACCAACTATCAGAACTGTGAATAAGAGCAAATGATACTGTTTCTGTAACTTTCACAGGTAAACAGAAACAATGCTACACAAACAAGCTCCATTACTATATTTACCTGCAGAGTAATGTAGTGTGTCAGTGTCACTATACAGGGTTCAGGTAGTGATCACCACAGTTGTAATTACTAAATTTATAACCACCACCATTGTAGGAAAAGCTCAGCAATAGCATAGTGGAGTGAAAGACTGTGTCATTTTGTCCAACCTGCAGACAGGAGGCAACTGAAGGTTTCATCTCCTGTGGCTTTGGGGTGGATACCTGTCGGCGCTTGGTCCCGTTACAGAATTTCCCCAGTCAGTGTGGCATCAGAATAACAAGTTCTCTGAATAGCAAGTTCTCAGAATAGCAAGTTCTCTTAATAGCAAGTTCCTCTTTATTGTGTTTTACACACACCTTATATATCCTTCACTCGTAAGCAGTAAATCCACTCACGGTTAATTATCCTTAAGTTCTTCACAACAACGTAGATAACAAACAAACGGTTGCTTAACTGTCCCAGAAGTGACCACATTAGCTGTGCATACTAAAGAGTATTCTGTTTACACCTTAGCCCTGTCTCCAGACTCCGGGGGCCTCATAGAGATAAGATCTACCAGAGTCTGTTGAGCTCTTTGTTGTTAAGTCTCCCCCCACAGATATCTGCCTGATATCCGAGGCTGCGGAAAGTCTTGTTGCTGAGAAGCACTGCTGCTGCAAACCTGCTGTTCTGGAAGTTTGTGTTTCCCACCAATCTATAACGCTCGTTTGGAGGACTAGAAAAATACTAGTGTTCTGTTTAATCTCTAAGGTATCACTGCCAGCAGCCAGATTCAGAAAAATATTTAGAGAGCTTCCAAGAGAGCATTTGTAGGTTTGGGTGTGCAAGCTTAAAAGTGTTATTGTCTAGCAATGGTAGCATATGCAGATAAAGCATCTTTATCTTGAAGGGCCAAATCCTGTACTAGAGTACAGGCACTGCTGATAGCAGTGTGATAGGACAATGTATGAACATAAGGTATTGATAAACTCTAGTCAGTGCAGACTAAATCTAAATGATCTGTTTGACCGAGGTAACAATATCAACAAATCTTAAGGGCGCTTTTTTTTTTGGTACTGTATTAATTAATATTAATTAATTGTTAGTTTTAACAAAGAATGAATACTCTTTGTTAGTTAAATGTAAGCTTAGTGCTCACTTCACATCTCTGTAAATAACAACAGTATTCAGAGTTTATTTTTTAATAAAAGCTTCTGAAAGTAAAAGGACATTTTGGTACAAAGGGGAAAAACAAGTAAGTATACTGCACTTCTGCAATATTATCATTTTTTAAAATTTAAAATTATAATGTATTATTCAATGTTTCACTGTTAGAGCAGCGCAGAACAGGCATGTTTCCTGAAAACAGCAGCCAGGCTCCATTTCAAGTGTTTTGCTGAACATGTTGCTTACAGCTTTACACAGAGTCATCAGTGGGCTAGATATTCGTTTGAAGCTTGCCCTCATGTGTGTTTTGAATAAATTGCTTTTTAGAGGCCACATCAGAAAGCATATAAAATGAGATACAAGGCCCTTTGAATAACTTAGACATGCCGTAACTGAAGTGTTTGCCGGTCCAAATACAGATACATAAATAGATTCATATGAAACCACTTGCAAAATACATTTTAAATGTATTACATTTTTTTCCCAAAGGGTCATCGGGTTATGAAAATATTTCATTTATTTAGTGTGTGAATATTGAGCATTTACAGCAGAATGCATGGTATTATAATGTATCTGAATGGAAACAGAACATATAGGGATGATTCAGGCAATCAGCTCCGCTGCTGTGCAGTAGATTAATTCGTCTGAAACTGCTGATATGTACCAACTACTGCATATCCCTTATGAAAAATACATAGGCCCACCTCCTCTAAATTTATACTTTATATCTGAAGTAATGCTCAGAAAAGGACTCAAATAGTAATCCCCAAGAAAATACACAGCTGCGCACTTGCCTAAATAAGCCAGAATGCCTTGGGGTAATTAAAAACCATTGGGTTACCCGTGAATGCATACGACAAACAAGAAAATACAGACCACAAGCTGCACCCTTAATGAAGTCTCAACAAAATGGTCATGGCATGTAAAAAGCCTTTTTTCCCAGCTTAGGAATGAGGATATTTACTAGGAGTGAGTTTAGGAAAATATTCTATGGCTATTTTTTCTGCTGTTTTTTTTTGCTGAGAATAAATAAAATGCTTTAGTTACTGGTCTGTAAATCCACTTAAGAAGCACAAAAAAGTAAAAAATAAAAAAACAAAGGAATAAAAAACTGGCAACCGTCTTCCAAGAAGAGACATGGATTAAAAGGAATAACAAGAGCAAATCTCAATAAATCTCTGTGAATTTAAATATAAGGCCTCTAGCATAAAAAGTGAATGTATGCAAACAGTCAATATACACAAAACAACAATTGATACCAAGCATTTGGTAATCAGTTCTGTAGAAATTAAAGATGTCTTCCTGAATAAGTGGGCTGCTAGGACAGGAGTTTCAACAGCTCTCATAGAAGTGGTTCCCCTGTGTCAGGTAAATTACAGATTGACAGAAACCTTTTGTTTGCAGTCTAAAAGCACTTTAATATACAACTTTAAGTGCTTATGTCACAAGAGTTTATGACAAATTTTCAGAAGTCTATTTCCTTTAACACAGTAGTTAAAGTAATGTAAAGCTTCTTTACTGTAGAACTAACCATACATTAAAAACTGAACATGGTACTCAAGGTGGTGACTAAGTCACAGTTCTCCTGCTGCACAATGGCTTCAAGCTCCTCCTGTTTGTTGCCCATGCTGCATACACTGGTGTAGATGCACTTCAGCTGGGCTACTGGTCTCACCTCCAACCCTAGCATGCAGCCCCTAGGTTCATCCGTTGCTAGCCTGGTTTTATCCCATTCCCCTTCATAACTATTTAAAGGCCTCTCAATGAGTCAGAATCATTTTCACCCTTTGAGACAGTGGGACCCCATCTGTTGCCAGCCGGCCTGGTGCTGAATAAACAGCCCCAGATGAAAAAAAAAAAAAAAATTCCTCTGATGGCACCAACTTCTTAGCCATGTGTTGTTCTGGTGGGTTTTCCTGTTCCCTCAGTATTTCTCCCTTTTGCTGTAGGGACTGAGGAAAACACAGCCTGAGCTCCTGCTCCATCATCTAACTATCCCAATGCCCCAGATTCGCCCTTGCTAGCTCTTGGGCTTCTCCCTGCGACCTCATTCCTGCCAACCTGGACTACCAGAAGTGGGTAATAATCAGAGAGCCATACCAGACTGGGGACCTTCCTAGTAATGTGTTAGACCTAGGCCCCAGGGAGGCAATCCCTGGGTGTAAGGGGGTTCCCTACCACCCCGACTAGGGACCTGTTTCCACTCCTCTCTCTCTCTAAGGTGTCCTCCTTCCACCTGATGATGAGGGGGTAGAGGGTCCACTACTACTTACCTTCTGAATGGTGTCTGCACCGAACATCTGTTCTCATTTATAGCTTTCCAAAACTGAATACAGATGTCAGGGAGAACAGCTGCTGCCTTTTTCTCACACTCCTGCAGTGAGCTCATGTTCATCCATGTGGGTTAGGCCCACTCTTCCCTCTTGCCTTTGGCCTCCCTCCTCCTGGAGAGGGCCAGGCTTCTTTGCGAGGAGAGAATTAAAGGATGCCCTCACCAGTACCAATGGATCACAATGTACCACCACTAGCTGGGTGCCTGGAGAACATGAGCAGCCAATCACTAGTGATGTTACTTGTGCCCAGGCTGCCTTAAATGGACACAGCATCCCCTGCTCTTCTGCAGTAGGGTCTTAGCCAGCAGTAGGGCAGGCAACATTGTCTCCAGCCTTCACTGCTCCCAGGGGTGGGTTATTCAGGCTAAGGAAGATGCGGTCTTCCTGCAGGCTGGAAGTGGTGACTGCCCCACACTGTCTCCAGGTGCCACCAAGATCTGACATGGGGTCCCCTGAGCCTTTAACTGGGCATAGCCCTCCTCCTTCTTCCTCCACTATTCCTCCTTAGAGGTTCTGGACAGCTGAGTAAGGGGTTCATAAACAACAATCAGATTGCCAGGGGAAAGAGGATTTGCACAGAAACAGTTGTAAAGGTTCAGCTCCTCCATGTTGGCAGCTGGGTACATGCCTGCCTCTGCTCATGGCTGGATCTTCCAAAGCTCGTAAACTGCCTTTTTTTCCCAGACGCTCAGCAAAAGCTCCATGTTCAGCCAGGCCAGTATTCTTCACTACCAACTCTGCTCTAGAGAAATGGATCTCTGTTGTGCTTTAGACCAGAATCCAAACTGTTTCTCAGGATCTCCTTTCAGGTTGAGAACTTCTCTTATCTGTCACACATCATTAGCAATGCTCCATAGATACATAAACCTGCAGGGGGGGCTCAGGCAGATTAATAGTCACTCAAGGCTTGACTGCTTACTGGTCCTTGCCAGGCCTTTGTGAATTTGGAAATTTAAGCAGAAAATATCACAGAAGGAGTCTTCCTAAGGGACCCTCTCATACAGTTGAATTGAGGCTGAGGTCAGCAAGCCCTCATCACAATTTCTTCCACTTCCTCCACAAAGCACATTGGCAAAGGCAGGACAGATAGAGCCCTCTTCAAGAAGAAACATGAAGAACAGGACAGTGTGGCCTGGTGAACAGGAACACAAGAAGAAACATCTCCGTGAAAGGTTGACAGGCACTGGAGTGACAGAGAACACCCAGGCTCACCTGGCTTCCTGCTGCCTTTCTCTGACCCTTGGCAATTTGAATTTGAACAGGTCATGGAGATGGCAGAGCTTTGCAGAGATGCAACAGGCAAGTGTCTTAAGATGCAGGACAGATCCTGAGAAGAGCAAGGTCTCCTTTGGTAGAGGAAGGTGGAATCAATTTACATGTTCCTTACTCAACGTCATTCTTTAGCCATTATTGAAAATGTTGACACGTTTGTGTTTGGCAGTATTTCTGAGGTTAGCAGACTTCTTGATAAGAATATCCAAAATTATTTGCTCCTGCAAAATATGATTTCTATATTTCTCCTGCACTTGCTTTCCCATAACAAGGGAACCTGAGACGCAATACCTACATATAAACTGATGCCTAAGTTTAAGATTATGGTTGAACAATAATCATTCCTGTCAAACATCAGTTGAAAGAAGTTGAGCAGAAGACACCTGAAATCTCCGTTAGCCTCTGTCTCACTGTGGAAATAATTCACTAATTAATATAAACCAAAGCATTTATAGCTTGGATACGTCTTCCATTTCAAATCAATGTTGTTGCATTTTTTTTACATGTGAATGATGTGATAAGATCTGATTTTCTTTTATGTCCCATTTTTAACCTTAATTTACAGCAGCTCTTAGTGAAATTGAGCCCATTAGATTTGTTCTACTCAAGCACTGTTTTTCTAAAAACACATAAAAATGATTGAAGGCATGAAGTGTTCTTCCCAGCAAACAGTCTTCAGTAAACACTTAAGTCCAATCTTTAAATATGATTTAGTAAATATTGTGAATGTCACAAGTAATAGTGTCCTGCTGATCCTTAAAACTGTGCTAAGAGCCATCACACGACACAATGAACTCAATTCTGTATCCGTGAAAATGAAAGTGCTCCAGGCTTTTCATGATCCTTGGTCATTTTCCCTGTGCAGAGGCTGTTGTGACATTCATGGGTAGCTTTTCCTAATAAATATGCAGCTGAGTTTTAAAACAAAGTGATCATCCAGATTGTTAATGAAGATGTTAAACAGGACTGGAGCCAGTACTGAGCCCTGGGGTACCCTGCCTCTTATTGGCCCCAACTGGGCTGTGCTCTACTGTCTGCTGGGTCTGGCTGCTCAGCCAGTTTTGCATCCACCTCACTGCTGGCTCATGCAGCCCATCATCTTTTCATTCAGTAAATTTCAGAATCATAAGCATGCAAACCTTGCACTGATGTCTAGGACCTTGGTAGCCTGAGTGTGATGATTGCATTTGCTTTTTGAATAGGCATAATTACATCCAGGCCAGCTGCTACCTTTAACACGTTTTTTGGCACGCGCATCTCTGCATCAGAAAAGCTCCTTTCTGTTACCAGCACTTTTCCCCAAGTATCATGGTGACTGTTGTATTCACTACATGTGGAAAAATGCAAAGCATCTTGTGTAAAGATTCAGAGTCTGCAGATATTTTTTAGCCAGAAGATAGTGCTATTTTTGCAATTAAAAAAGGTAATGGTTGGAGAAGTTGAACTCTCCCAACTTCATACGCTGCTTAATATGAATCAAATCAATAAAGTGATTATTAAATCACTTTAATAAAGGTGATGAGTGTGATTAAAGCTGCAGTTGCTTTGAGTCACCGCAGAACAGATTACATTTAGCTTCCATTAAATGAAAACTGGATTTAAAGTTTTTAGCAATTACTGGGGCTTTGGAGAAGAAGCTGTAGCCATGAATGAATAAATAAAGGGATATATTTTTGTATGTTCAATTCTGGAACAGAATTTTGAATGATGCTAAATTAGTACCAAATTCAAAGACAATTTTTATTGAAGTTGTCAGGAGATTTATTTTAGAGGGAAAAAAAAATAGGAAGTTATGTCTTGAGGGAAGTCCTGAATTAGAAGTGAAGCACAAACACAACAAACTGAAGATGAAAGTGAGACTGTGCACTACACAATTATCTTGACAGAATCCTTGCAACAAATAACCCCTGGTTTTACAGTTCTCCTGGAAACTAATCTATAGATAATGCAACTGCTTGTAATGGATAAAATTAGAAGCTTTGCAGTCATTTCAACATGAAAATATTAAACACATCTGGGAATTATCTGGAATTTACAGCAGATGTAAAAGGCAGTAGTTTGATTGCTAGGGAAATAATTGACATCTGTATGATTACATTCATGATTGCATACATGAAATAGTAGCTAAATCACAGCTACTATTTCAGACTCTGCAAATTTCGGATGACATTGATACATTTTTTGCTTTTGTTTCCCTTTGGTAATGTATTTTTAGCAATTAATAAGCCTTTGAAATCTCATTTCTCCCAACCCTAAATACTGTGGCAGGAATTGTGCTGCTTCAGTGATCACGGAATGTAGCCAGTAAATGCAGAGCATGCATTTCCTAAGTGACTTGGAATGAGTTTTCAAAAGAAAACTTCTTTGTTTCCAATAGTACTACTTCTGGATGGCCAGTGATATTTGGATTCGCTACTTGTTAGAACCAATGTTTCTTTATACAAAATGCATACTTAGGTAACCTAATTCCAGAATACAGCCTCTTCTCTCTTGTAACTAGTGACAGGACGAGGGGGAATGGCCTCAAGTTGCACCAGGGGAGATTCAGGCTGGATGTTAGGAAATACTGCTTTCCTGAAAGAGCAGTCAGGCGCTGGAATGGGCTGCCCAGGGAGGTGGTGGAGTCACCATCCCTGGAGGTGTTCAAGAAATGTTTAGACATTGTGTTGAGAGACATGGTTTAGTGGGGTTGTATTGGTGGTTAGACTGGATGATCTTGTAGGTCTTTTCCAATCTTGCTAATTCTATGATTCTGTGATTCACATGTATAAATATTATAACCAGTTTGCGTGAGTGTAGGTGGTCAGTAATGCTGCTTGCTCATTGTAATGGGTTCATTGTCCTGTGTATCAAATACTGTTATTTTTAGTGATTTCAAGGGAGATTGAGATAGAAGAATAAGGGAAGGGTTTTTCTGCACAGACGCAGCTGTGCCGTAAGCCTACTAGGAGGCCCTGCTAAGTATTTGACAGGATTTTTTTTCACTCAAATGGACAGTGACTTTCAATGATTCTTCAGAGATTCAAATAAAACCAGATGGGCACTCACATCCATTGTTTTTTTACACAGTAAAGGGATATGTAGTCAATGCAATTATTGAATTATCATTTTCTTCTGCATTCTTAGGCAGGTTCAATAAAGCTAAAGCTCTGTTAATATCTGGCTTACATAGTTCTTTTTTCCTCCTTTTCCCATGACTGAAATCTAACCATTATTTGTTTTAAATTTAATCTCTTTAGCTTGTTGTTTTTACTGCTGTAACAACAATTGTTCTGTTATTGCTTGTAAAATCTCATAGGGTGGCTTCACAGCTGGAGAGGATTGGAGCACATGCATAGCTTAGCTCACTGAGGGCATCCCTATGACCTGAAAGGGCCACTGAAGGCTCTAGAGCAGCTTTTTGCTTTCAGCAGTTTCGTTCCAGAAGTGCAGCATACAAGCCTCAAAGTGCATCCTGTTATGACCATGTCAGAGACAGAGGAAGAGCGGTAGGAATGCATGGCTGCATAGAATTTCCAGATTATGGAAAAAAAAAGCAGTTTCAAGAGAAGTCTCATACAGCCCCCCCTCCAATCTTCTGGTGTATTCATCATAACTTTGATTCTGTTTCTTAGTCACTGGAAAAGTCCCTGGCTGAGTATACTGACCCAATTATTAACACCACATAAGGAGGGAATATCTCAAACTTCTGCTTGAGCATGGAGTAATTTTTATTAGAAAATATCAAAGCAATATTTTTCATAGAAAACATGAGTCAAGTTTCAGTTTTGTCTTCTTTTCCAATTCTTTTTTGTTTGTTTGTTTGTTTTGAAATATGTTTTAGTACCAAGACTTTTGTTCTTTCTCCATGTGTGGTTTGCCTGTTCCATCCAAAAGCATGCCTTTCTTTTCCAAAGCTAGAACCTAGATTAAAACAAATGCTGAAAGTGGACAAATGCTTCTGCAAATTCTGCTGATAACTGACAGCACTAGTGATAACTTGCGTTTTGACAACTGAAAACTGAACCTAAAGTGGGACAGATCTTTGAGATTAACTCTGCATGACAGTGACTAAACTGACTTCAACTTACTGGCATGTAGCTGTTATGGAATGATGTGCTGTAGTTCACATATGAGCATGACAGGTAGTTTAAATATATATATGTATTGATGATTTAGAGTTGATAGCTATTAGTAATCTTTTAGATTCTCTTTGTTGAACGACAGGATTTTCTGAGGTAAATGGCTCACACAGTGTATAACTGAGCAAAACACTCAGTGAGCCAACATCTACTTTCTTCTGGCTTGAGGTTTTGGGACTACTGTTTTTCTGAGCTTCAAACTGTGTTCCCTGACACCACATAAATTTCGTCTGAGGCTTTTCAGCAGACTTCCTAAATCACCTCTTTGTCTGCAGAGCCTCATTTGTCCTCTGGCACTCTCTTGGCTGCATTTCTGTGACTGGGTGGGCTGCAGTTCTGAGCTGGCAAATGGCACTGGGCAACTATTTGGAGGCATTGCTCAATATAGTCCTCTAGTCTCCTTCTAAAACATCTTGTACGGAGGTGGAATCAGGAGGTGGACCAATATTTCAAAGAGGCCATCTGGGATACAGAGGCTGACTACAATAGCAAATTTTTTACATATTGATTCCAACTGAAAAGACTGAAATACGAACAGCTCAACACCTTGTGCAGCCGGGAACCATCAGCTAAAACCTATTACAGAATATTGCAAAAGGTTCGTCTTATGAGCTCAAATCCAAGCACTGGAAA
The DNA here is from genome assembly GCF_002078875.1 of Numida meleagris. Classification (NCBI taxonomy): domain Eukaryota; kingdom Metazoa; phylum Chordata; class Aves; order Galliformes; family Numididae; genus Numida; species Numida meleagris. The sequence goes on from NC_034412.1 coordinate 13,611,078, forward strand.
ACCGTTTTTTGTTTTGTTTTGTTTTGTTGTTTGGGTTTTTTTTGCTGTTCTTTTAATTATTTTTTTCCCTAATTTTAGAAATTATTGAGATGATAACAAAATGACTTATGTTTTTGTAGACATTCCTAGGGTTTAATTTCCAATATATTTATGCAGCTTTGCTCAAAATATCTTCTGTACTTATAGGAATAGGGTAAATGCTTCCAAAATCCAACATGATGATTCCCGTGGCCCTTATGATGCTTTGTATGCATCTTCTATTCTCCTAGCTGATTTTTAACTTTTGGCTTCGTACATCTAAACGCCTTGTTTCATTTAGGCCATGAAGGATTTGTCCTGTACATATACAAAATAAACAGTGGATGCTCCTTCATGCACTTGCAATCTAGTTGTCTGTATACAAAAATTGCAAGTCTGAAATTTAACTGACCTCCATCATCAGCATTGCTGCACTGTGCAATTGCTTTGCTGCTAGGGATAAATGAGATCCATAGTGTCTTCCACATATTGAAGAAACCAGCTAGACCATATTCTAGCAAGATTTTAGATTTCTTCTTTACAGCTCTAGTGGGCAAAAATCATTTTTATACATAGTTACTGAATCAAGAAGCAGGAAGTATTTATTTGTATTTTAGTTTTCTTTTTTCCTTGGAGTACTTTACAGGAAGATTGTCATGGAATAAGAGACATATGAAAGTATGTTCAAAATAACTACAATCACTTGAAGAATTTAAGTTATGATAGTCAACTGGCATGGAAAATTTAATTTGCAAGATAACTGTGTATAATTAAAATACAGTTCTAGTGGGGATTAACTTCTTCACATATTATTACTTGTGTAGGATTTATTAAATTAGCAGGTAAAAATGTGCTGCTACCCCTTCCCTGTGAAATGAAAATTTGACCTACTTTTTTCCTTAAAACAATCATTGTTCTAGAACATTGAAAAAGTGAAAGAAAATAAAAAGTAGCTTTGATGAAAATATTTATTTAAGAATTAGTAATTTTTCTTATAAATATCGGTCTATATTAATTACAAAAAAAAAGAAAAAACTGTAAACTCCTTTTGATTAAAATGAGAAAACATTTCAATGGTATGTACAGATAAAAGGTCTAAAGAAAGGAGGTGGTTAATTTTAGTTTTCTTTTTAATCAATTATGAGACAAATAAAAGCTCTAATTTATTCAGCTAGTAGCTTAAATAAATTTTATATGGACAATATAGGCATTCCAACAACATACAGAGCTTGCTGCAATATTTCTAGCAAAGGCAATATAGTCCATATGTGATGCTGCCTCCAAAACGCAAGAGACATAGTTTACTTGCAGGGGGAAGCAGGTTCATTAAGAAGGGCCATCTTGTCACAGATGACATTAATTAGTTCTGACACAGTTTCCAGAAGAGCAACAAGAAGGAGTAGTTCACAAAACCAGAACATGCATTGGACTTAATTATCTTTCCTTTTGCTGTTTGTTGTTGTCAGTTCCTCAAATCAGAGCAGACCCCAAGCCAGCTCTGCCTGTTCTGCATCTTCCCTTTGAGCTGCGCAGCCAACAGCGGCTTTGCGTCTTCCCCATGGCTCATTTACTTGTTAGTTGCCACTAGGTGTTAGATTTAGCTTCTAAGGCTCTTCCAACATAGAGTTTTGCAGTAAAAAAAAATGGTGTCAAATGTCAGAATTGGGCAAAGTCATTTTAAGGGTGGAGGGATGCCTTGAAGTAGGACACAGTTGCCACAAGCTCCCTTTTAATGGGCACCTTGAGAGTGGTTGTGGTGGCCTAAGCAGGCAAGGTCACCTAGAGGTGTGTGGGGTCAGCATGGCTCATACAGATCCGACTTCTGTCCTGGGAAGCTGGTGTTTGGAACACGACTTATCAAGCCACCTGTCTGTGTAGGAATATGAAATTCCAAAATATGTAAAAGAACAAAATTTCTTCTCTCTCTACTGCAACGAATTTCTGGGCAATAATGTTTTACCATGAGCCCTGGTAATCTTTCATCTAGTCAATCAACCCAAGGTTTCATTCACTATCGGGACAGTGTAGAAGTTGAGTACAGTAAACATTGACATGTTTACAGACTGTATCCCATTCAATGGAGCTACTGCTGTGATACCGAGTCATCTTGTCACACAGATGCCTCTGAGCTGTTCTTTTTATTTAAAATTGACTATTATTTTTCAATTTTTCATTTTCCATTTTCAGTTTTATCCGAATTTTCATAATATCCCTTTCTTTCAGTGTCCTGTTTATTCATTTTCTATAGTCAATACACTGACAAAGGCATTGTTACGTTAGGCCCACTATCTTCTGATGTAAATCTGCTGCATGTCTAATTTTTGGTTTAATACATGAATGAAAGGCTTAGTCAGTTCTTGAATGAAAAGCAAACCTTGTGACTCATACTGGCGTCTAAACAGAGGACAGGCCACAGAGTAAATCATCCACATCTCACAGTAACATTGCCATTCTCCCTCTAAAAATCTCACATTTCTTCAAAGAGAGGTGCTTTGCAAGAGGCTGTGGGAAGGTAATGCCAGATGCAACTTGACGTTCATATCTAGCAGCAAAAGGTGCACCTGTATTGTTTATGAGCAGCCTCATAAATGCAACAAAGCTTTGCATCCTAAGACTTGTTTGCATCCCTGTCCCAACTGTTAACTCTGCTCATAGTGTTGTTCCAACCTGAGTGGGAGTTTGTGGTATCTGATAACAGCAAAGGGAATTAATAGTTGGAAAGTTGGAAATGTGGATTATTGTAGGTATTTTTCTATATATTGCCAAGCTGTCATATGCCAATTATTCCTCTGAAGAATGTTTGCTATTATTGTAGTTTTCTCCCCGTTATTCTGTCTGTGGTTTCTTAAATCTGCTTAAATCTCTATCAGAACTATGGACATGTAAAAACTTGGCTGCGAAGAGGTGCAGTCACGTGAGAACTGGGCTGTGCCTGGTCAGTTTCCTTACTTTTATTGTAGTCTCCTGGTATAGGCTATGTCTTCCTCTCCTTACAACAGCAACAGAGTGATATCATGAAGCAGCATTAATGGCTAATTATCAAATCTCATGTATAACTGCCTGTGAATTAGGTGTAATTCTACTCATTTTTTTCTTTGGTACTGTGGACTATAATGTTTTTTATAAACTCATTTTTCTAAATTACATTGGTAAAAGCAGGAAAGAAAGCTATTTAAAAGATATTTGGTTCATACATATGACTTTGTAATTATAGAAGAAATATCTATAACATCTACAGAATAAGAATTACCAGATTATCTAGGTGCTTTTTCAAAATAATGCTTACTTAGAATATAAAGAAATACTCATGTTAGTTTAATGGCATTTAAAATTAGCCAATGCATTAGAGACTGTTTAAGTAGGTAGGTGCAACTTAATGTCAAACTTCTGACTAGAGCATTTAAATTTAAATGTAATCCATGAAGCGATAAATGCATCTCTAATTAGCATTAATGTAACATGATTACAGAATAAACATTTGATTAGTGCATTTAAATTTCAGTGTAATAAACTTCTGAACTAATTAGTAATAAAGTGCTGTTAATGCTAGCCTTTAGATGAGATGTTTATCTGTTGTATAAAGAGAAGGTGTTTATACTTGAAACTCAAAACAGAACCCTATCCTTACCTGTGGGCGTGGATGCTAAATAGCCCAGTCAATAAGCAAAACCTTTGGAAATAACTTTCCAGTCCTCACTTGGATTATTTTTTTTTAATGCAAATTTAGTAACAGATTCAGAAGACTCATGGTTTTATAACTGACAAATGTTCAAGCTGAGAGCATGAGCAACAGCCCCAGATCCATGCCCATCACCTGGGCAGAGAGAGGTACGGAATCCCCACCTGATCAATTAGCTGAGCATCTGAATCTGCTGTTCAGTGTGGTCTGGAGGAAACGTGGTGCTATGAATAAAAGGAAGACTTGATGAAAAGCACTAGGTTGGTAGCAATATTCATGACTCCGACTGGTGATTCTTCCAACTGACTGTTAAGTCTTTGAGAGGCCTAACAATGTGAAGCCTGGAAGGAGTGAGCTGCTGGCTCACATAAATCAGCGCTGAAACGTGGACTGGGAATCTCAAAAGGCATCAGTTATTCTTTGAAAACCAAAGTGGAGGTGGCATTGTTAAAGGTTTTGACCACATTTGTTGCAGCCAATGGCTTCAGTTTTTCACTTTCCATTTTAGGTAGACTTTTGTCTGTAGAGTTGCAATTTCACATGGAATCTGTCTCATGTTGCACAGCAAGGCAGTCTGAGCTCTGTAAGAATATCCAAATACTGATTATTGAATGAAAGGAAATTTTAAAAATCACCCTAGAGAGAGTATTAGTACGATCATTTAAGAATACTGGATACTGAGTGAAAAACACTAAACAAAACACAGCATTTATTTATTATTTTGTAATTACTTTGTTCTAAAGCATAAGCTCCACACAGGAACCCCATACCATAGTGCAAACAAAGCCATTTTGCAGTTCTTCAGCCCTACACTGAGTGTCTGTTCAGAAGCATTTCAGGAACAGCACACATATCTTTCAGTACACAAAAAGCTTTCTTGGACAGCGCTCTTACTCTTTGTAAAGCTTTATCTCTTTGGTCTTAGGGGCGTTCAGAAACTGTAAGAGAAATCTTTGTTGTAGTCATTATTTTCTCACTAGCTTCTATCACTGAATGTGTTTGGATTCCCTGTTATAAGAGAAACTTATTTGAGCATTTTATTTTTGCAATATGATTTAAATCAGTTAACTAATTTAATAGAAGGAGAGAGCAATTCTTCCAAACAGCCTTTTTGGGTTCCCAGTGTCATTTGCAGTATAAAGTGTAGCTATAAATAAATCAAAGCTCTTTTCAGTGGGAAGTCAGTCTCAAGAGACAATATCTTTGTTGCCATGAAGTATTAGCTATTCTAAAGTGACTTCAAATCTGTAACAGGGAATATATAATTAGCTCATATCAAGAATATTTACAGTGGGATTGAGTTTCAGTCTATGATCTTCTGGGATAGAGGCACTTATTTACATTGCACAAGCATATATGTTGTGGATGTAAGGTTTTGTGCACTAGTTACAATAGGCTTTATAATAGCTGCAAACATTCTCATGTGTGTTCAAAATGGAGATTCTCAAAACATTAATCTTGGGTGAATAGTGAATTTCACTGTTTGTATATTCAGAACTGACTGTACTTTAAATGTACATTAAGTAGAGCTTACAGCTTTAACCTGCAGCTAAAGCAGTGTCAGTGCCAACTCTTCACTCCCACTCAAAATATTGTGTAGGTGCAGTTTTCCCACTCGTTCTTTGGATCGGTGTGAGGCACTGTCCTCTGCTGTCCTCTTTCTTCTCCATTCTCATTTTCAGAAAAATCAGTCATTTTCCCTCATCTGAATTTCCCTCATTATTTGGAATCATCAGCAAATGTGAATTCAGTGGCACCGTGAAGTAAATCAACTCAGTGGGAATGACATACCTGTTCTAGTAGCACGGTACTGTTATGTTTATCCCACCTACTCCTTGGTTATTGAGTCTTTTCATGAGTGTCAGATTTTGGATGGGGACATGGCTTTGTGCGTGGAGAATGGTTCTCACACACACGTTGGAGTCCTTGTTTTTCTGGAGTCTCAAGGCCATAGTGGAGCTCAAAGACATTATCCTATCTGCTGCCAGATAACAACTGATAGGCTGCAGAGCTGTTACACGTAAAGGGTTTGTGATTTCCTCCTGGACAGTCATTAGCGTACTGCTGACATCTGTACATTGGGCATACCAGGACAGATTCCCTGTTGAGTTTTTTTCTCCTCACTTCTTATTGGAATGGTGTGGATTTTCCTAGATATAATCTCTTTTTTTTTTAATGATACAAGTAAGAATTGCTTAGATAAAATCACATGGATAAATTAAGAACATTAAACTATTTAATAAATGAGACTATCACAGTATCAGTTTTTTCAGATGTCTTTACTTATGCACATGCTGTGTAACTACCAGATTGTTTTCAGATAATATAACTTCGGCAAGTATAAGTTCTGAATTTTTAAAACTGAAGCAATGGCAATGCATTACAATGCATTAAATATGCTACTTGTGCCAAAAATATATATTGGATGCATTTGATGTTCGGGAGTATACATTTGGATCTCATTCTATGGCCTACCACTTTTATATTCATCTAATTTATCTTTTGCTACTCTTACTATGTTAACTAATTTTGATATATTGAATTTATGTATATCCCTGCTACATTTGGACAGACGTGTTTCCTGCTTGATGCAAGACAGCTCAAGCAGGTTTTCACAGGGCAAAATCTTATATTTTAAAACATTACATTCGTTAATTTGCATATTATAGGTTGATGTTTTAGATTGCTTTTCCTTTATCAGCTTTGAACACTTGTCACAATGGATGCTGGCATGTTAAGCTGAAGATGAACTTTGGCAGCCAGATGAACTCTCCATGAGGGAGTGTTCATTGGCCTTATGTCTGCTGTGCTACTTGGGGAAAGTAGCTCCAATCTTGTATGCTGTAGGAAGATGCTTATCCTACTGGTATTTTCATGTTCATCTGTGCATTATCTCTGATCAATGAAGTAAGAATTACTGGATAAATCTGGGGAAAGTATTTTGTTATTTGTAGTTTGATTATTAAAGCTCACTCACATTTTCCAAAGCTTTTACAAAATGAATGCATTTCTGAAAATCCATACTTAGATTTTCTAATACATTTGGGTCTTCAAGACACCAAATCATACTTAGACATCATTTTGTGCAGTTATACTCAAGGCATGTCTGAATATTTGTTTAAAAAGTTTCAGTTATGTTTTAGGCAGATTATAACCTTCCAAATCAGAAACAGACTCAGCACAGTTTTTCTCTCTGTTTCTTCTTCAGTACAATTAAGATAGCAAGTGGTATGTTTATTAAAAAAAAAAAAAAAAAAAGTTGGTTGGTGGTAAAAAAAAAAAACCTAGCCCCAAGAACACAGTCTGAATTTGTCTGAAGAGTTTTCTCTGAGCCATTCTTCATTCTACTGCATTATTCAGCAGTAGAAAAGTGAACTATATCATACTGACACTTTCTATTAATTTCAGTTACATTTAAACTCAAGATCATACCACCCATAGTGGTATGTGCTTACTATTCAATGTAGGTATCACATTGCCATAGATGAGATAATGATCCAGAATACAACACTTTCTATTTAGAGATGCCAAAGTGCTTTATAAACTTCAGAGAACTGACCATCAGTGCCACTGTGCAGAGCAGCCAGTCTCTGTTTCACCACACAGGGTTCTGAGGGAGTTACTGCCCCTGCTCAGGAGTGGACATTTACCTTGTAGGCCTCAGGGGGTGTGAGTGGGGTGAGGGGTTTTCAAAGTAAAAGTTTTACTTTCTGAGTAATCTGGAACAGTGGGTTGTGATTGAGCTGCTTTTCATTCTAACTTTTTTTCCAGAGACTGGCTGGCAAAATTATTTTTGCTCTTTGTTCATTTTCTGGATGCTAAATAAAAAGAAAAAAAAAAAACAGCCTTTTTTTTTTTTCTCCTCCTCTTAACTTTTCTCTAACACAATTGGCTTTCTCCCTTGATTTAAACAGTCTTCACCTGTGCTTGCTCTTCAGCTGCTCAGCCAGCTCTTCAGGTGCCTATTGTGCAGGCTGCTTTCCACATCCAGTGGGATATCAGTGATACCATTGTGTTAATGTGCTTTAGCCTTCTGCAGTTTTTACTGCCAGATTTTCCTCCTCTGTCTGCATCTGACCTGAAATTTCTGGTGCGTTAGCAGTAAGTCAATCTACATTCAGATAAACATTAATTACTAATATTGATATTTCTTTCAAGGCTGACTCCTGGGAAGGCACTTAGGGCTGTGTCTTAAGACATTTTTTTTCTCCCTTAACTTTTGGGACATGTCTAAATACAGAGGCCAGTTGTTTTGCATCTTTCTGTTCCTCAGTGATTTGTCACAAAAAGCTGGTCACCATCTGTGATTTGTACATGCATTTATCCTGAATCTTTCATCCTCCTTTCTTCCTCCAGTTCTTCTCTAACCTTTGGTAAGCCTTGTAGCTAGCAAACAGGGCATATGGAAGAAGGTCAAAAATGGTCAAACCCTATGGTAGAGAAGGAAATAGCAGGTGCTGAATGCTAGGAGTTCATGTGAACAGGGCATGGGGTACAGAGGTAAATCTGCAGTGTTTCTGCACATACAACTCTGGCTGGACAATTTCTAGAATGCATATAGCTGGAGAAAGGAGCTGTGCCAAGACAATGACACATTTGCATGGTTTCATAAATCAAGTCAAAAGATGCTTGAGATGATGGCAGCAAGTTCTCACTGCTTTTAGCAGCACCTTCTTTTGTATTGAACCTTTTAGAAACAGTCCCTTCATCAATATATAGAACTCTTAACATGAAATAATCCTCTCTAGAGTAGCCACAAGGGAAAGATATGTCTAGGTTAGAAATGTAGAAATGCCAGAGGGTAGAAAGGCACTACAGAGGGACCTGGATAGACTGCATCGATGGGCCAAGGTAAACCATATGAGTTTCAACAGGGCCAAGCGTCAAGTCCTGTGCTTTGGTCACAACAACCCCAGGCAACCCTACAGGCTTGGGGAGGAGTGTCTGGAAAGCTGCCTGACAGAAAGGGACCTTGGTGTGCTGATGGACAGTCAGCTGAATATGAGCCAGCAGTGTGCCCAGGTGGCCAAGGAGGCCAGTAGCATCCTGGCTTGTATCAGGAATGGTGTGGTGAGCAGGACTAGGGAAGTCATCCTGCCCCTGTACTCAGCATTGTTGAGGCCCCACCTTGAGTACTGTGTTCAGTTTGGGGTGCCTCAGTACAAAAAGGACATACAGGTGCTGGAGCAGGTCCAAAGAAGGGCAACAAGGCTTGTGAAGGGTTTGGAGAATACGCCCTACGAGGAACGACTAAAGGAGCTGGGGCTGTTTAGTCTGGGGAAGAGGAGGCTGAGGGGAGACCTCATTGCTCTCTTCAAATACCTGAAAGGTGATTGCAGTGAGAGCGGGGCTGGTCTCTTCTCACTGGTGACAGGTGACAGGACAAGGGGAAATGGCCTCAAGTTGCACCAGGGGAGGTTTAGGTTGGATATCAGGAAAAACTTCTTTACAGCAAGGATTGTTAAGCACTGGAACAGGCTCCCCGGGGAGGTGGTTGAGTCACCATCCCTGAATGTGTTTAAAAACCATTTGGATGTGGTGCTCGGGGACATGATTTAGTGGTGGGTTGTTAGAGCAGTATGGTTAGGTTGCGGTTGGACTTGATGATCTTGAAGGTCCTTTCCAACCTGAGCAATTCTATGATTCTATGATAATTCTAATCTGGAGAGCAGATGTTGACTGACTGATTTATACACCCTTATAATTTCACTGAAGGTTTCCAAAGGCTGACCCTGGCCCTCAGTAGCTTGAACCTGTCTCATACTTTCACTTGCAAGAGCATCTCTGCCTCTGTGAGTCCTTTATACCTTTTGACTTCCCTGTCTAGAAAAGGTCATTTAACCGAAAAGGGGCCATTTCTTCTGGTGTTTGGTGGGGGTAGCTTTAGTATATTTGGCATACAGGCAGCTCCCATGAAAACAACCTCAGCCCCTCATTCTTTTAGTATTCAGTAAACCCAAACCAATTAGATGCATGGAACCTGAGGGGTTATTCAGGTGCTAATTAGAAGCCTCCCAGAGGACAACGCTTGTATGTATTAGTGCAGGTAAAGTGGATGCAGCTTCAGCTCCTTATTGTTGCTATTAGTTTTGTGTGAGACAGTTTGAAATAATTAGATGAAAATCCAGTAGTTAAGGAAAACAAATGTAAACCAGTGTGCAAAATTTAAAGTAATTTATGACTGAACAGCAAGCACATAGTAAAACTTGAATAGCCTTCATCGCTTTCTGTGTGAACTGAAGGTTCATGTATTTATGCTAAATGGCTCATGATAATTCTTTTCTAAAAGAGGTGGTTTGTAAGCTAAAGCAATAAGCTGAAGATCCACTTTTTTTTTTTCTACTTTTTTCCTCATTAAGTTCTTCTGAACACTTCTTTAGAGCTGTTTGCACTTTATAATTTATACTTTGCTATCGAGGTAAGTCATTTGTAAATATAGGCTTCCAGTATTTGGTGTTACTCAGATTTATGTATCACTTGAGTGGAATATTGATTCTTCTCATCTCTTTATTTTTGTAGCCTGGTTTTTAAGGATGTAAAAACGGAGGTGACATAATTTTCTGTTTTTACATTCAGGCTAAATAGAATTTCTGTACTTATGTATGTCTTTACAAGTTTGAGAATGTTCTCTAGACTTACATAATGGAAAGATTAGATTAGGGGAAAATATACTGTAGTCAAAGAAAAGTATGAAAACACATCATATTAAAGACAAATTGAGTCTCACATGTGATTACATCTTAACTTGTGATTTTATTAGTTAAGTCATTTTTTTGCTATTCATAAATTATTTGTATTTATCACTGCCCCTTACATAACTGATCAGCTGATTTAACATTTAAGATGTGCTGTTTGCCGGATCAAATATTGGAGCAGTGTGAGAAATCTCAGTGCATGTGTAAATTCTTTATATTTCATTGTCCGTTGTAATACAATTTAGTTCTTCTGGATGCCTGTGGGACTGTTTGCAATATTTCCAAGTACAGCCTGACCCAGTATGTTTTTTTTTTTATGACATACAATAAAGTGAATAGATTTTTAAGAAGCAGGAAAGGCTGTCCTTAACAGTATGTTATTAAGACAGTATTTTATTTGTGAGAGCCTTTATTTTGGAACCAGGTATTTCAGGGCATAGCTTTCTATCCTGTTAAGTGATTCCTATTTCTCTCTCTAAATATTTCTTTTTGGCAACAGTACTTTATTTGAATTTCTTTTAGAAGGCTTACTCTTGATGTGCATTCTTCTTGGTCAACCCAAACAGCTTTACCTTGAGACAGCTATTGGCAGCAGTACAAATTATCTGGCTTCTGTAATGATCCGTTAGAAGAAGAGTATGAGAATCCAGTGCAAATTAGCAATAAAAAATGCTAAAGCTATATATCACTGGCAACAATTTAGGAATAATATCTCTGCCTGAAGCAAATTCTGGCGATTCACTGGTAATTTGCTAGAAGCCTTTTAACTTGATTCTCATTTGTAAAGTTAATGGTAGGTTATTTTGCGTTGTGATTGAAAGACCCGAAATCTTAGTTATTATTTAAGAGTATTGATTTCTTAAAATGGAATTTTACCCTTATATTAAAGATCTTCCTGTCATAAATGATAAAGATAATAGTAAGAATGTCACTTCCACATACTTTAAAATACTACTCTGGTGTAGATGGTATCTTTGTTTGGCATGAGGTTAGCACCTGCTGGTTGGCAGATAGAAGAAGGCACTGCTCTCAGTTTAGAACACCTGCTTTTATGACAAAAACATAAGAACCAGTATTTTTTGCTATATGAAGTACAGGATTCCATTCTGATGCAAAGGGTTTATGCAATTTCTGCAGTCAGGACTAGGAAGACAGGCAGTTGCCTGGAATGGCAGGCTGCTAAAGGCAGCAAAATGGATGCTGTGATTTTTGCCTGTGCTGCAACGCTGCAGATCCATCTTTGTGATGAGGAGAGAGACTGCTGCAGCAGGAGGAGGCTATCTCAATACAGTCACTGTCTTTCCTGCTCTTCGTTGAGCACCACAGGGATCCAAAGCTCCAGGACTACTTTGTGGCCCACTGACCCTGGCTGAGGTTGTCTCCTTCCCATTGCTTGGCAGGAGCAACACAGTTCTGGCCCATGCTTTAACCCATACTGATAAAGAACCTTGAGCTGACTATTAATTGTGCTCTGTATATTTGTGGGGTGTACAGAGGGATGTTGGTAGTGATATAATCAAGCATCCCTTAGCACTGGGAGAGCAGGCAGTCAGGCTTTTCTCCAGCTCTGCTGATGGGCACAATGCAACTTAGAAGTAAAGTAATCTGTTGCCCGTGAGGGGAATATGTGTCCTGCTGGACCTTTACAGAACTCTTCAAGCTATATCACGGGGACCAGGGGATAAATTATTGACATGTATTTGACTAATTCTTCTATAAAAAGTCAAATATAAAACAGATAGTTTTTACATAAATGTTAAGTCTTTAGTATAATGAGCTCACACTGAATAGAATGTAGCAGAGATGTCTCTTTGTTTCATTTCACATAGGAGTTTCTGACTTAGTAATGAATTTCAGCACACTTCCACAAAGACAAATTCTGTATATGGCTCTTCTGATGCTTTTATGCCACGTGGGCATGCAAAGGTGGAAACATACAGAGGTGGAGAAGTGACTGTGAGGGTGCCAGATTAAATTGTGGTCTACAGGAGGGGCAATGGGCACAGAGGATTCCTAAACACAAGCAGTGGCACTGGATTGGGCCAATGAGCTCTCTGTGAGAACTATACTACTGTCACGATGCTGCATGGGCTTTCCAAAGGTTACCGAAATAAAATAACATCAACTGTTTGGGGGAATATATAGAGTTTGGTTTTCAAAGGTCAAATCCACTATGCCAGCTGCTTTGTTTAATTCTGCTCATTATTCACGGAATAAAATCAGTCATATCTGATTGCGGCATAATGCAATGAACTCTGTATAATGGAGTTTATTTGTGCTACAGAAGAAGGCTCATAACACTTAACATTTAAAAAATAATCAGTTCTGTGACTTGTCCCTTTCATTCATTGTCTGATATATCCATGCAAAACTTGTAGGTATGTACTTCTGTTTAGAGGTCATGAAATCACCCATTCACTGTGTGTGTTTTTCTTAAATAGTGTTAAAGGCAAACAGGGAATTTAATCACCTTCCCACTGAAATGCACTCTCACTTCCTTTTCCACAGGAAGGCATCTTCTCTGTGTGCTGTGTAATTCGTTTAGAAATACTGCAGTGAACTGAGGAATCTACGTGGTAGAAAAGGAACCTTTTCATAATGAGGCATGGTTGAAGAACTAATATTTTCTTCTCTGTTCCTGGTTATACTGCAGTAAACTCAAAATAATACTTAGCAGAATTTTTTCTCTTCTTACACAATGATAACCCCTCCAGTCTTTGTCACTGATTTCCAGTCAAGCTGACAGAAAAGTGCAAACTGGCATGAGTTGTGCATGTATATATTTATATATCTTTACTCTTGATTTCCACATTTTGATCCTTGTTAGCAGAGAGTTAATATGCAGCTGCACTTTTTAATATCTTGGAGGAAATCCTGACTTCAGTGAGGCCAAGACCGTACTCCTAAATGCAGGATGATATACAAGGAGAAAATTTGTTTGCCTTTTTTTCAAATGTTTCAGTTCTAATAGCTCTGTTTTTGTATTGCTCAAGTGTCAGCCCGTCTCTGTCAGCACTGTGGATGAGGAAGTCCATACAGCAGAGCACATCATCAGTTGGGCCTTATCTGTCTTGGGATCAGAAAAATGCTTTTTGGTTTTAATAGATTCTGAGATAATGTCATCTTAGTGGTTTTGAGAAATGAAGCGCTGAGTGAGTCCTAAAGCTGAATAGACTATTATTAATATTAGGAACTGAACACAAAATTCTGTTTTCAGTGTCCTGGAGGATGCTGCACATCCTCTTGATTCCTCGGTTCCTATAATGAATTAGCTGCTGTCAGTATAGCACACTCTGACATATGTCTCATTGAACAAAGATAAATAGTTGTGGTGGTTTATTTTGATTTTTTTTAAAAGTATTTTAGAGAATAATTTTGTCTTACATGAGCATCTGTGCACATTTTATGATAGAAAAGTATTTTGAAACATTTAAAGTACAGTAAAAGAGATTGCAAAAAAGGTCATGTGTGTCTGTTTTTCATATTTCCATCAGAAGGGAAATATTCTTACAGGCACATTTTCTGGTGTCTTATCATTTCAAATTTGTCTTTGTGTAGCCCGTTAATTAAAAAATTTGGGGAAACTTAGTAGTTCTGTAGTCAGTTTAAATGTGGAGGTTTCTAAGATGATGCTGTTAGTATCTATTGTTCCCTTGAAGTGCTACACTTCAAGGAAACAGCCAGATGCTGTTTCTATAACACACAAGGAAAGTGTCATTTTCTCCCTAGATATCTAAGTTCAGTGTCGGGAAAATTTACCAAATCTAGAAAAATGCTAAAATCCCTGAAATTAATTTATAATAAGGTACCTTCTTTTGCTGTAATGCTTTCCCCAGCGGAAGTGACTTTTTAAGCATTACAGATGGTATCAGCAGAAAAACAGTAATTATAAGGATATGTCTTAGACCCAGGAGATCTGGATTTTAATTCTGTTCATCATCTGGTTGCCCATAGGCAAGTTACTTTGCTTCCAGTTTTGTCACCTGAGACCTCTGGGTCTGATTGTGATACAGATAGAGTGGTAATAACTTTTGTAATGATTTAATAGCAATAAAGAAATGTAGTTTATCCATCAGCTCTTTCATGCACTGTGCACATTACTGCTTCTTTTACAACTGTATGCTTACATCCCTAAGTTTCTTTCCCAATATGAATTAAGACCACTGTACTTCTAAATCAGTAGATGGTCTAAACGCTTAGCTTGTATGTTTGCTTGTTTGTTTGCTTTGTGGTATTTCAGATTTTTTGCAGAGTAGCACTTGGCCCCATTTCAGCATCCTGAAAGCTTTATTTGTGCCTTTGTGTGGAGGATCTGTATTCCTCAACAGAAAATTTCAGTAGATGTTGCTGAAATAAATCTTCATGACATAATGGGGCATTTAGTTTGTATCTCCTTGGGTGAACTTTTTGTAGTAGGTAATGAGTAGGTAGCTAGAACTGGAGAATCAAAGTAATTGTTTTTTAGAGACTATGTGGAACATGTGTAGCAGCTGCTCAAAGGGTGTTGGGCTTCTCCTCCAGCACAAACCTGGAGCCCCTTGCAAGGAATGGAGCACCTGGTCCTTGGCCTCTGCTCTGCTTAGACAGGAATTAAATTATTGGCAGGAGAGCTGGAGCCTTCAGGCACCGAGCATTACAGCAAGACAGATGTAAAGCCAGAACAGCTCATGGCAGCAACTCCTGCTTGCTACCTTGCTGATTTAAATTCCAGGTGGCATCTGTTGCAGGGTCTGTGACCCGGTCAAGCAGGTGCTGTTGTGTGTTGTTTCTGCATCGCCTATACATGTATCTGGGTAAAAAGATGTGTGAAGAAAATGATGCATTGTAGTCTCTTATTTGTCTCTAAATGTCAGTGGGGTAGACTCAAGTAGCCCTTTTTAATTCCTGCGTAATCAGAATAAAAATTAAACCTTTCCTGTTCTTTCTAGACTTATAGATGGCCCTACTCACTGCCAACATTGGGTACTTTTCTTACTTTCACCATTAAAAGATTACCAAAATCTCATCAATAATTTTCAGAATTCCTTATAAATTTGGATAGAAAATTCAGAGGTTTTAGTACTCATTCCTGAATGAGAAAAATCCAGCAGTTTTAATTTTTTATAATCTAATCCTCTGAGATTTCTAACCCTTATCACCCCACCTTGTATTCTACCCTCTCTTTGTACTTGATAATGCATCACCTGGTGAAACTACCCTAATTTTCCCTCTTCTTGTGGTTTGAAGAAATCGATATGTAGGAACTTAACAGCAAAGTTTTGTTACCGTTATGCAAGGTATTCTTTATTGGTTGCGCTCAGGTATCATCAGGATAACTCTCCAAGAATGCTCCACCACTTAATTGTTCGTGAACAGGTTATATTTTCACATGTATTACATATTCATTACATTCCCAAATTCATTATCCTATCCACCCCTCAATGATTGCCTAACAGACATAGCCTTGTTTGGCAATCTTTGATGTCATCTAGCATCCACTGTCAGTCCATTATTAGTCCTGGGGGAGAGGGAATGTTGTTTACTATCTCCCAACACTCCTTTTGTCCCAAAGATTGCTGTGGAATGCAAGGACAATCAGAGAAGTCTCTGCACACACAGATAAGGAATACAAAGGTGAATGTCTTGATGCTGTCACGTTTTAGGTGAATGCCACCCGGTATGTGTGGATCCTGTTTTATAAGGACTCCACTAAACAGGCACAGTTTTCTCCGTTCTTGTTTCTTTTGCCTTGTTACAGCAGAACAGTCTTACAACGTCTCCCTTCTACAATGCTGCCAGTTATCATCCACAACATCTAAAGGCTACCGTGGTGTTGCAAGCAAGCATTAACAGAATATTTTGTGTAATTTCTTCTTCAAATCACTTGCTAGAAGAGCCCTAAAATTTCGCTGTAGGTCAGTCCAGTTGTTTGGATAGTCATGTCCGCTCAGTATGTTTCTCAGAATGTGAGAGTTAGGATGACTATCAAAGGGAAGGAGCCTTCCTCCTTTCATGGGGAAGTGAAAATACCAGGCTCTGAGTCTGTACTGACTTATGCGTGTGGCTAAACCTAAGCACATGAAATAGCTTGCTGTATCCTCTTAAGTGTCAGTCTTTCCATAATTAAAACTTTAGAATTTTTTTTCTCAAAGAGGATGATTTAAAAGTTGTCACTGTGATTAAAATCACCACTTTTGCCTTGTAAATGCGACTGGTGATCAAGAGGAAAAAAAATAGTTAGAAAACGATTGTTGTCATTTTTCACGTCAGATGTTTCCATGCTCTCAGAATGTTGCCCTTGACTTTTGGAAACAAACTTTACAACCGGGGAAGGTTATAAAGCAGGTATGTTTATTACGGCGCTGCGCCCACACACCAGGTGCAAGGGGGGTATCCCTATCCTAGCTTGCACAACGAAAGGCAGAAAACTTCCATATCTAAAGATCAAAGGCATACATATTTATAGCATCCCTGAGGGAGGGAGAGACTATGACAATTAATTCAAAGAAATCATTATAATATGCTCCACCCCAGAGTCACACCCCTTGAGCATGTGTAGTGCCTCCTGGTGATCATCTTCAGGGGTATCTCTTCCTCACTGTGTAGTCTTGACCTTGGCATGGTTGAAGAGGGTGATCCAGCTTCGGCTGGTTTTCTTCAGGATGTAGTCTCCAGTTCAGTTCCAACAACCAATCAACTACTTCTAGGTTTCCTTGTGTTGGAAATATCCAAATAATTTATCAGGACGGTATCTCTGATAAAAGCAGATTTTATTCGCAATTGCAATGGTGGGTGCCCTGCAAGCAGGCTCTCCTGCAGAAAGCAGTGTTACATCTTTTATGCCCTATTACCCGACGCTGATCTTTTCCTCCCCTGGTTTCTCATTGGCTGAGTACTTCAGGTTCACAGTCTTCCTGATGCTCAACTAAACGTACAGATACTGGTTGAACATAAATTGTTGCTAGCTAAGCTCATTTATTGCTAATTAATTAACTTCTAACACTTGCTTATTCAGCACTCGGTCATTATTTCAGGACACCTGTTCATCCTTGGATAGAGATAAGTGTGGAAGGAGGATAGAGGGGGGCATCCTGATGCCTGCTTCTTGTATCCCGACCTACCCACAGAGTGAGGCAATTTGGCCTTGTGTGGAAGCCCTGGCTTCCTGGATGTTTGACAAGTCTGCTTTTCTTTTGCTGAGGGTCTCTTATCCAAACAGAACAGCCTTACAGCATGCTTTCCAGTCCATAATACTATTCCCATACTATTCACAACTATTACAGTTTTACAAGTGAGAATTATCACATTATTCAAAACTATATTTCTAAAATATGTTACTGAAATATATGGTATTTCTACTTTTTCAAACTAGCTGTTTCTAAGGGCAAGTTACAACATATGTTGTGCTCTACCTCTTTAGATCAAGTCCCCTTTTTTGATATCTAATGCAGAAACAACATTCAATTCCTACACTTGCCCCATTAGCCCAAATCCAACTTTTATTGTTTATTTGAAACTGTATTCTAACCCTTTCCTCCCTCACCCTACATAACCAGTATTCACGTAACTGCAGAGTGGTAACAAGTAGCAGATAAAATGGTGGGGAGTGACAGGAGAACTGTATGGTGTTTCCAGCCCTCATGAAGCAAGTTTCACTTCCATCCACTTCAGCTGGTTCCCAGATTTCTCTCTAGCAAAGAGTGTCTTTTGCCATTCTTCCTCTTCAAAATATTGCTATGAATATCTGCTGAGTCAGTTATCTTACTGTCGTCTTTTTTTTTTTTTTTTTTAATTACACTCTAGTGGATCTGTTTGGTCATCTCTCATGAACGCAGTAGGTTTTATATGGATAGAAAGAAGCTTTACTTTATTTCATCAGTAACGAGTCCTTAATTTTAAATGTTGCATTTCATAAGATTTGAGGGAATGTTTCTCTTCCAGCGCAGCCACTTTTCAGAGCCTGCCTCCCAATTTGCACAAATAATTGACAGCTCATTAACAACTCAGTAGGAGCTCTGAAAGCCAACAGAGAAAAATAACTTCAGTACAACAGGGGGAACAAAGTATCTGCTCGTCAATTATGCTGAAAGTCTCCAACCAGATTTAAAATGAGATTACGAAAACAGCCTAGGTAATAAATTATATAGGCAGAGAAAATTATGCCTGCATAGGCAACTCCTGCAAGCTTTCACCAGGCTGTGCTTGGTAACTCCTTTGAAGTGTGTGGCCGTGCAGTGCTTCCTGGTTGCACTTGTTTGCAGGCTCTGCGGAAAACTGGGAGAGGGTCTGCGGTTCTTCTGCACCTGCACTGGCAATGCTGGAGGCAGGGGAAAGGCGGTTCTTTGCGCTAAACATCTGCTACGCTTTCTGTTGGATTTCATTCCACAGCTTGTCAAGTTAGTTAATTTTTATCAGGATACTGAAGCTTTAGGATAATTTATCAGTGTTGTTGCTGTTATTAGAGTGCTGGACTCAAGGAAGACTTCTTGTACATATGGAAAAGTGGTGTCCCATATGTCAGAGACAGTATCAATAGAATCTGCATCTAGCTCTGCTCCCAAATACACTGGTTTCTCTTGCTATTTGACAGTTCCTCTGTGTGTGAAATGTAATTTGATCCTCACTTCTTCCCCTGGGAAATGGACCAGCTCTGCCCACAGCCCAGCACACAACTACAGGTCCTGGCAGTTCCTGGGAGCTTCTGCCAGCAGGAACTTGCACCAGTTTTGCATTGGCGAAAGGTAATCCCATCCTGCTTTTGCTTTCCTTTTGTGGAGTTCTGTTAGTGTTGTTACACTCATGTTGAAGATTTAGTCTGGATGCTACAAAAAGGAGAAAATATTTTACTCAGAAAGAAAAGGTTTTTTGAGTAGCCTTCTGAAAAAGAAATTATGACCCTTATCAACAGAACCAAATTAGTAATTCACATGCAGTTTCATGGCAACATCCCCTCAGTTGTTAGTCTGATATGATGAACAGAAAGACATTCAAGAACATCAAGAAAAATTCAACACAGCGCTTTCTAATCTTGTAAAGAGCTTAATTACTGGCAGGCCTGAGGAGCTGCAGCCCCAGTTGCTGCCTGTGTTATTTCAGGAATTCAGCACGCCCACAGAACTTGAGCTTTGGGCCTGGGACATTTAATTCAGATGATCAGAGTACACTGGTGAGGCAAATACATGAGCAGAAAGTTGAATTTAGGGAATAGGTACTCTTTTCTTTCATTCATTTTCTGAAGTGTACTAGCAATTAAGTGCCGTTCTTAAAATAACTTATTTCCCTGGGAATCAAATGGAGATTGCAGCAGCATGTGTTTTTAGCCATGGTAAATGAAGAAAACTGTAGTTAATGATTTTATCAATATTTTATGACCTTGTTCTTTAATGTGTAATTGGTGATCCATGAGGCACTGAGTAAAGCCATTCCCATAAGCAAATATTTTGATAAATTCAAAAGGCAATGGGCTATGCAGAACGAAAAGAAATATTACTTGGAAACATAACCATTGGCACTTCTTAGAGTATTAGCATTGATTGTTTTTGTGTGGTACTTTTAATAATACAAAGACATTGAAAGGAAACCGAAGTATTTAGTCCAGGAAAAGGCTACTTTGCATGTTGAAGTGGTTTTTAAGAGGAAGGCAAAAGCAAAGTGCTTGTTCTAGAATGTAACACAGTGATTGGTGTCCTCAGCCCAGAGCAGAGGAGCTGAGGGGAGGCCTCATGGTGGCTGCAGCTCCTCACAGGGAGCGAGGGACAGCGCTGAGCTCTGCTCTGTGTGACAGCGACAGGGCCCGAGGGAACGGCATGGAGCTGTGTCAGGGGAGGGGCGGGGGCGGTTAGGAAAAGGTTCCGTACTACAGGGCGGTGGAGACGGAATAGGTTCCCAGGGCAGTGCGCACAGCCCCAAGCTGATGGAGTTCAAGAAGTGTTTGGACACTGCTCTCATGGAAGATTTGATTTTTGAGTGGTCCTGTGTGTAACTGGACTGGAGGATCTTTGAGGGTCTCTTCCAACTTGGGATATTCTATGATTAATGAATTGAAATGGTATAATGCTATTGCAGTAAAATAGTACAAAGTGGATAGTTTTCCCAGTAGTTACCAAAATTGTTTACTACATGATGATAAACAGGATAACATTTATAACTAGCTTTATACAAGGGATGCTCTGAAAGTAATGCCTCTTATTTTATTATGTTGTTCCACAGCATCAGAGGTGGATGGTGGTGGTGCAGCAGTAAGAGGCTGAACCTTCCCGCCAATAATCCCACTACGTTTCATTGTCAGATGGCAGCAGAGAGGTGGTCTGGCAGAATGATATCTGACATGGGAGTGCGGGTGAAGCAAAGATGTGGAACTGAATTCTGGCAGAAGGAAAAAAATGCTGTGATGATGGAGTAGGCAAAGAATTTGCTGCTTCTGATGCTGTCAATGAAGTAGTTTTGAATTTCTTGTATGCAGATATGTTCTAAATTAAAAACCAACAGAGCTTTACACGATTATGTATGGCATAGAGAAGTCTGGGCCTGTTCTAGTTACTTTACTTTGTATGCTACATTCTTGTCTCTACTCTTCACCAGGCAAATAGCGGTTTCTTCATTATTTTTTGTTTTCAGTCTTGCATTATTCACAAACTTCTGTGTTGAATCCCAAAGCGCAGGAAAAACTTCATCATGCATTCAAATCCACACATATATTATAAGAACATCCACTGGTGATGAGCATCATTGGCAGCTTTCACAAGCTAACATTAATTACGCACATAACTAAAAAGCACCATGACTGCGAATCATCATTTCTAATAAAAACACTGACTTCTAGTCATGGATCATTTTATCCCTCCTTGGGGCTATATATCACTCATGTCAGTAAGATATATGCTTCTGCTCATTTTACTTTTTTCATTATAGAAAGCTGTTGCTGGCTATATGCTGGTGTGTGAAGGGAAGAGGAGGAAACTGTCTCATTTGTTTTTTTGTGTGCGAGTGTCTTGGTCTACAGTGAGCTGCCAGGGTGGTTTATATGCCTATGAGCTAGCACAGAACAGCAAATGCTGAGACCGAGTCCAATGAAACAAAGTAAAGATACCAGATTACAAATATTTAGCAGTTCATTTTCTTTCTCTCAGATGCTGCAACTACTTTTTCTTTCTGACCTATTCTTTTAAAGGCCTTCTGCTTCTTCCCAATCCTATTGCATTACATCACGACTTCATGCAGTTTAAGAAAGGTGCAACAAGGAAGTACAGGGTAGATTCTGAGCAGTTGCTACACTTGCCTTCTAAAGGCAAAAGTTTTGCATAGGAGAGAGTTATATTTTTAGTATTTAGAGCTGTGACCCATCCTTCTTCTGCTCTTAGGCTTGTGGGACAGAAAGCAGCTTGCTTTTTGGCATAGAACCTTTTCCAAAGGAAGAGATTCTTTTGGTATTCTTTGAAGATGAACAGGCGTAGGATTAATTAGCTGTTCACTGAGGGCCTGCTTCCATGAGACATTTTTAGTCGAGCAGAACTTTTCCCTAGCTACTTGGGCTCCTGAACTTTGTAATGTAATATTATTTAATAAAGTGACCTCATTGAATTAATCAGTTGAGAGACAGAAATTCCAGGTTTCCCTCAGTATATCAGACAAGTCCTTTCTGTATGTTTCTTATCTATTATTTGTTTTCTTACTGTTCTAAGAATTTTAGGATTGGGCATATAGACAAGTTGTTCTAATCTCAGTGTGGAAAAATAGAGTAAAACTTCTTTATTTTCTAAGAATCAGAGTTAACAAAGCACATTTCTTACTCCTTTTTTTCATCTGTAACTTTTTACTGTAACAGTTTTATAAGATTTCCAAGTCCTCTTTGCAGTATTTACTGGTATGATCTATGTTTAGAGAAACTGTCTGCTTTAAGTTGGCGTTCGCTAAGTGTGAAGACCTCATCTGGTCCACGATCCTGGTCTAGCTTACAGAAAATGTACAGTTATTTTAAAACCTGTATGCTTTGTATTACAGCACCATTCAAGCTGTGAACACACTTTAATTGACTGTGATCCAAGCAGTTGAAAGTGGAGAGCAATGAGCAGTTAATTCCACAAATATCTGATGTTACTTATTACAAGCAGAGCTGAGGACTTAAGAAAATGTTTCCTGTTTAAACATCAGGCCCTTGAAACACATTGAAGCAATTTTTCTTATTAAAAAAAATATATATAAAACTTTGAGTTTATAAGCCTTAAGGTGGCTTAATTAAAACTGAATATAATTTCATATTATCAGAATTTAGGGCAAGAGAAAAAGAAAGGATAGGTAGGAAATTTCAGGCAATACTAAGACAAGAAATAGCTTTAAGTCTCTTGGTAATTGTAGAGTAAAACTTATCTTGTGTGTTGGCTCAGATTATTAAATGACCCAAATCTCTCTGAAGCATTGAGGTCTTAACCTAAAATTAAACATTTAACGTATGGTTAGTTCTATGATACAGTAACTTTACATTCCTTTAACTATTTTTGTTAATAGAAATAGGTCATGACTGTAGTTCTTCAAGGGCTTTTATATTAAAAACAACTGGTTTCTGTCAGTCTGTTGTACTGAAAGAATACTGTTTCTCTTAAAGATAATAGTTTGTGTTTTGCATAAGCCTTTGAATGTTCCAGGTTGCTTAATCATCTGAAAGTGAGACTCAGCTGCTGACCTTTTGTGTTTTGCCCATAGCTGGTGCCTTACATATTTAATTGCTGTGAACTTCTTCAGTTTGATAACAAGATACGTAATGAGGCATCTGGCTATCTTTGTGTCTGTGTACATAGCAGCCTCAGGAACATCTACATTTCAATAAAACTGTCTAACGATATAACTTATATATGTATCTCTAGGTATTTTCAAAGTACTTCTTTTAGTAGACTATCCTTGTTCTCCATTTCACCAGTCGTAACTGAAAATACACTTGCCTTGGACAGGGTAAATTATATTTTACTGCATTGTGTAAATTGAGATGCGTGAAAATGTCATGGTAACAAACATAACTTTTATTTGACAACTCTCAAACTGGCCTTGTGTCCTATTAGAGGCCTGCCTGTGCAGACCACAGAAAGAGTGGGTGTCCTTGCATGAGGTGACTGTTACTTTTTTGTAATTTCCAGCAGACTGAAGTAAATTGGGGTTCTGTAACATGTAAAATAACTGTCATTGAATGCCTCTCCCTTTTGGTCTTAAAAATGTGATCTTCGCATATTTTGCTGTCTGATAAGAAATTACAGTTAACAGCAAACTAGGAATTAATATTTTTGTAAAGTTTCCCACTCTGTTTTTTATAGCTTTTCTGCCTAGACATGGCTGAATATTAATGCAAATAATAGTAATGACTACCTTCATGAAGTTAATGTTTTCTTTAGTGTTTAGCATGTACACCTTTATTCTTCATAAAAGAAAGCAAGCAGACTTTTTTAGTCTACTGCCAAAAAATGTAAATCACCGTTAGAGTACTCTTTGCATTCATTGCAGGATCAAAAATTATCTTTTTAAAAACAATTTCAAAGTATTGCTCGCTTTTATTTCTGTCCCTTTTTGCCACCCAAAGTCTGTCAGTTTTATGTTCCAGAAATAATTTGTCTTTTATCTTTCCTTTTTTAGTGTTTGGTCCTTGTGAAGAATTAAAGTATCTTGCATAATTAAAAGCCGTATGCAATATGAACTGAAGTTGATTAGCTTACAGCTCTTTCTTCTGGGTTGGGTTACTGCAGCTGCTATAATTGTTAAAGGCAAAATTATAAAAAGGGAAGAAAACAGAATGCCATAATCAGTCTTCAAGCTACCAGAATAGTAAAAAGGCTTAATTGCCTTGGTTGGCTGCATCACTAATGAGTACAGTTTCATTAGAAGTTCCAGGGGCTATTTAATTACAACTGGTAACTTGTATCTGTTTCTTCCAAAAGATTACATTTCCTTGGTGCACCTCCCTGGTGAAAACCATATGGCAGACCCAGGGCTGTTACATTTGGAAACCTCAGGAGGTTAGAGCCCATTTCTGCCACCCTGATTCAGTGACTGTTTCAAATTTGGAAAACAATTTTAGATTAAGGGAGATAATTAATGCCTACACTAAAAGTTGTTTTTATCCTGCTTTGTGCTTATCCTCTTCAGAATGCCAGAATTGAGCAGGTCTGAATGCTTAAAACAATTCTTTGCTTTTGTCTTGTAACTTTTTTGGATAAAGGGAAAAAACAGATTTAAAAAAAGAGATATATAGAAATATATCTCCCAAATAAAACTGTCCTAATGTATTCACTTTTATGTTCAGAGATCTGAGCATACAAGGAATAGGAGAGCAGAACTATCCAAACATTCACAAACCAGTTCAGCATTAGATAAAATTAAGGAGGCTAATTACATGAACCCTTTTTGATCCTCTTTTAAAATATTAATTATTAATCCCCAACCCTAGTCTTCAACTTTCCCAACCCCCCCAAAATAAATTCTGACTTATTTTGCTTTTATGTAAGTAAGCTTTTTCGTTCTCCCCCGGTGTCTAGACAGACTTCTAAAATGGGTAGGTGACTTTTTTCAAATGATAATTTTATCTACAAAGTGCCTGGCATAGCTGCATTTACCAGAAAGACAGTGGTATCGGCATGATCTCAACACTCTGACTGTTAACTAAACCTCTCAGCAAATTCAGCTGGTCCTGCCATTATTCCAGTTGTTGGTTTGTTGTGGTTTTATTTGGATTTTTTCCTCCTCTAGTTGCCTGTCATCATCAGCGAAAGAGAATAAGATATTCGGCATTATCAAGAATTTTAGGAGGAGATTGCGAACCTTAAAACCATCTGTGGACATCTGTCGTGCAGTTACTTGCACCGATCTGTTACAGCCCTCTCCCTACCCAAGCCTATGTACTGTTGAAGACTATCACATTTCTGCAGGGTCTTTTGCCATGAAGAACTCATTCTCTGATCTACAGCCTGTTACTCCTTGTGCATCTCAGGGTGAATCACGTGATGGTGGTGACCATAGGCGTTGTCTCTGCCTTGCAATACAGATATCTTTGATTCTGTTACCTGTTACTCAAAGGCTTGCTGTAGCCCCCAGGGCTGCTGCAATCGTATTGGTGCTAAGAGACAGATGTGTAAGCTTTCAAAGTTGATAGATCACTTTCTTGTTTCATAAAACGAGCTCTAAGGAACACGCAGTGATAATATATCGAAAAACAATTAACAGTGAGGTTAATGACAGTGATACATTGAGCTGTGACTCCATCTGGTAAAATAACTGGTATTCTTTGAGATACATAGGATCTTTTTTTTTTTCTTCCAATAGAATTAAATGCATAACTGTTCTGCTGCTGTCTTGCGGTCTCATAGTTTTCCTTCCTTCTCTATTATGAAGGTTCAGGTTATGCCATTTTGAAGTTTTTTATGTGAGTCACTCCAAAAGTAATGCCTCCTATTTATTTCCATGGAAAATACAACAAAGAACACAATAACACTATTTGATAGAGCAAATTCTCAGCTACAGAACACTGCTTTTCAGCATAATTACCACCATGAGCTGTACATCTTCGCCAGCAATGAACAAAATCTGGCATGCCACACTTGTAAGTACCTGTTCCAGTGGAGGTGGCTCACTGTCACCACTGCTAAAAAGTACCATCCACCACCTCACTGTGCTCACATGGTTTGGTCTCCATAAACACTCAGCAAAGGTTGATGAATGTCAGTGGGGGCAGTTTTTTCAGTGGCACACCTTTGCTCCACAGGCACTTCTATGTCAGACAGACTGCTGCCATCTGTCATAGGGCAACAAAAATGTAATGAGATATTTGTGGGAAGGTTCAACCTCTACTGCTGGACCACCACCATCTGCCTCTGATGTTGTGGGCCAACATAATAAAATAGGAGGCATCAATTCCGGAGCAGCCCTTGTATATGAATTCCTCACTCACAAACTCCTCAACATTCTCAGATCTGCTCTCAGTGGTGTGCAAGATGGGGAACACAGGCCATAGCATACTGGGAGAGACTTCATGAAGCTGTCTGCATTTCTTCTTGCTCTGTGTATCATCAGTGAAACCACTGAAGGTGCAACAGTGTTTAAGCCTGTGTTTAACTTCTGCAGGTATCTCAACTTCTGAAAGCTGCATTCCTCTGTTTGTTGCCTGAGTAGTCATAATCTGTCTCTGTTTTGGTGGTTAAGAGCAGTGGCAGTGTTCAGTGGAACTAGTGTTCAGAAACAGGTCTCTGTCACCCCCAAACATATGTTCTTTGAAATCAGTCCAGTAGTTAAATTATCTCATATAGTTTTTTTCAAAATGAATACAGTGCTCCTAGGCTCTGAGTGTTTTGTTGAATTTGCCTTTGTTATGTGAGAGCTTTAGATTATACTGCAGAAACAATGTGATTAGTATCTACTTTCTGGTATGATGTGGTTTGTGCTCTCTTTTGGTGAGGGAAGACATCTAGAAGCAAAGATGGCTGGCATTCAGTAGGGTGCTCTATGATGTACTAAGATACTAATTTTAGTGTGAAAAAAGGATAATACATGAAGTTAATTTTCAAAACAGATGCCTTTAAGTTGCAACACACGTCTCTATGACACGTATTAAATTCTTCAAAATGTGACTTTTTGTTTAAAGAACCTTGCATTTTCATTTTTTGAGTGTATCTTTGAGTTGTTTTGACATTAACAGTGACATGTTTAATAGATACGAGGTACACAGTTGGTGACAGTTTTGTTGCAACTGAACTTTGGAAGAATTCATTTCTCGTTCCTTACATTCAACCTCTCAAGCATATGGTCTGTGTTTCTCAAGACGTTTTACATTAAATCTCCCGACTGAGCGCATTAAAACATGAGTTTTCTCAGATATAGAAGGCTGTAGCACAAAGCTGCTTCTATTCCCAAAGAAGTCCTGTCCCCTGGTGATACCATGCAATAGAGTATCTGTCCCTCATCTCACATTTTAGATGCATGCAATAAAGTTTTATCCTGGCAGCAAATTATTGTACTGACTACTCTATCCCTATTGTCTATGAAGCATTTATTTTCTCTTATCTTCTGTAGGGAGAGGATGCTGATCCTTGTGTAGTGTTGGGTTGATGGTAAATGTGAAAAAACATAGTCATTTTCTTCCTTGTGACACATTGAATTAAACTGCAGCGTTCAGATGTGAATTGTATTTTCTTTTGGGCACAAACTTGTCTATAATACGATCTCAGAGTTTTTTACTTCAGCGCACAGAGGGCTAATGATTAGGATATGTGCTACTTTAACTGTAAAAATTCCCAAATTGTGAAATTTAGATTGAGATTCAGATTTTAGATATAGATCTCTGTATTTAGAGATCTTGAGTTTTTCTTTCTCAGTTTGATATTTCTGCTCTTAAAAAGGTTCTGTTTGAGGTCTCACCCTTCCTGCTAGCACAGAAATGTTAATGCTTTGCTGTATAATCTTCCTCATTAACATGGTAGAATGTTATCTGTGGATTTTGTATTTTCAACCTGAAAAACATGAATTTGTAATTCTTAATGTGAGCCGTAGAGCATGGGCTTCGTGTTTGGAACTGTGCATTTCTCCATCTTTCCTGTGTGTGTCTGTCTGGAAATCCTCACAAGTGCTTCTCCTCATGAGACTGTTCTGCAGTTTGTAGGGATTCCGTGATTCTACTGCAAAAATTTACGTTACTTGTGACTTTCTCCAACAAGCAACCATTTCTATTGCATGCTCCAAGGCCAAGCTGTAGGGTTCCTTCCTTTGCCACATCATGTGTTCCTCTACTGGATGTTTCCCTTTCTCTCTCTGTTCACAAAGGCAGAAGCTCTCTGTCAGTATCCCTGGTAGAAGGGATACTGATACATAGGCGAGCTGAACCAAGTTTCCCCCCAGTGGCTGTGCATGTATTTTAAGTTCTTTCTGGAGTGAAGGAGTGTGTGCGGGAAATGACTCCTTGTATTATTCAAATGTATTCTTTGCATATTTTTTTTCTCAGTGTGCACACTGTGCACTTGTTGTTCATCAAAAATGCTGTATAGTTACCTGTCATCCTTGCTTCCTTAACCTTAAGACAGAAAGACAAAATCTGTGCTTCTGAGTAAGAATAATCTCAGTTGCATACATTCTCCTCTAATATCTTCTTTATGAGAGTGTGAAGGGGTTTTTTTTCTCCTTTCAGACTGGGAGATTCCGAGCCTGATATCAAACAACTATACCTGAAGGTATTATCTTATGAAGCTTAATCTGACTTGATTGACAGTTATAAAATCATAGCAGAAGTGATAAAAATGTATCATTTGGGGGGGGGAAAATATTTATTTTTTCCTCAAGAAATGTTTTGTTAAAGTTTTCTGTAAAACTTTGAGAACATTTTTTTTTTCTTAATGTAGGAATTCTATATCACAAAAGCAGAGATGCAGTACAGGCACTCTGGGATATGCTATCCCTCCTGCCTTGCTAGCAGTGGTTTTGGCTGACCTGCAGGCTTGCGTGGGGCTCTCCAGGCTCCTTGTCTAGGCTGAAGCCTGGCTAGAAAGGACCAGGGGCTGCTAGCCGGCCTGAGAGTGCTCTCCAAGGTGACAGCGTGGTGTCAGTGCCCACTTGTGAGTGTGGAGAGAGAAAGAAGCATGGTGCTGAAGAGGTTTCACTTCTATAGAAAGGATGGAACACACAGGCAGTGCCACAATCCAGTGAAGCAGGTATAGCCTGCTTCACTGTGTGTGTGATTTTGATGTCTTTTAGGGTCAGAATCAAGATGAAGTAGCCTTCAAACTGTTTACAGTGGAAATGAAAGATGCAGATTTCAGGCAAAGATGGCAAAAGGCAGCAAACTACCCAAGGATCTTGCTACCTACATGGCTGCGTAGGAGAAAGCAGTGAATGTACTTCTCTAACAATAGAAGACAATACCCTCAGGTGTTATAAACTAGTTTCCCATCAAAAAAGCTCCTGAGGATGAGTCAAGCACTGTTTAAAGGCCATTCTGTGCAGAAGCAGATGGCTCACTGCGCTCCTAAATTTTGCCTAGTGCAAGTGAGAAGGTCTAAATATGTCTTAAACTGCTGTGACTATTAAGCTTCACAGGCAGTCCTGCCTACCTCCTGCAAACGCTCCTTTCAAAGTCACATCGACATCTTTCCCTCAGTGTAGATGAGGGCACTGCTGAACTGCACCGACAGGCTGAGCATTTTACATAACCTGCAAAACACAGCAGTTTTGTTTGTTTTGCTATCAAAGTGACTCTATATGACAATGTGCAAAGTATGTACAGATGGCAAGAACAGTTATGTTATCAAGTTTGTTTCCTCTGCAGATGCTTGCAGAAAAATAATTCTAGCTCCCCATCTAAAAGTATAAATAAACTATGAAACAAAATAGCTTTTCCTTCCACCAGCAAACACACTTCAAAGTTTTTTTTTCCCAGAAACAAATGCATGATTAAATGGGACAAGTTTACTTCTGAAGATCACTGTATCCTTAGTCATATGCCTTTCAAATTACGTCATTTGTTTTGCCCTTGTTTTATGTGAATTAAGTGTCCTGTTATATTCATTGTTAGAACATGATTCACTAGAACACTATTCACTGCAATGAAGGACTTAGCACAAAAGGCTGATGGAAGGAAGCCTCATTTTCTTGCACATCTGTGTCTAACTGTGGGTCCTTAGGACGCTTGATCTTGGCAGAACTTACTAGGAAATCTTGTTTGTTTGCAGTTTTCCAGAGAATGTTTTGGGGTGTGCACAGCTGTGAATGCTTGGTTTGTACTAAAGGAAGCTGAAAAGCCCAAACACAAGAACCCCTCCAAAATTAATTCCAAAAAGCCCTTAATCCCTGCCCTCCAAATGGAAGAGGTTCAAGAAGGATCTAAGTTTTCTTTCTAATGAAAACTTTATTTATTTTTATACCCCTTTAAATAGACATATCAAATAAAGAGCTCCTGCTTTCGTGCTAGTGTAAGTACAGCCGTGTCGGAAAGCTTTCAAGAAAGTGGGAAAAAAAGTAGGAGTCTGCAACAGAGTTAGAACTACCAAACTTTTTTGCTGCAGAAAGAAAAAGAACAGAAAGACTGAAAATGACAATGTAATATTATCCGTGGATTCCTTATTCTGAATCCTTTTTTCCTTTTGTGAAGAAAGTATTATTTCTTGTGATTGGGAATGTTGCAGGAGCCAATACTGTGCGTAGGTTTTGTTCTGACGGAGTTGCTTTATGCTGGCACTTTGACATTCACAGTATCATAGCTGGAAAATAATTTGTGCAAAAAATGAAGGTGCAGAAGAAGAATAAAGCAGTATGAAATATCAACAGGAAACCAAAGCCTTTCACCATCTTTGTGGTGCTGCAATAAATAATACAAACAGTATTTTAAATTTTCCTTATCTGTAGTTCTCCTGTTGTATTTATCTCCCTCAACATTAAAAAAAAAATTCATTATATTTAAGATACTCATTTTTTGAGTGGCAGTGAAACATTTTCAAATTCTACTCAGACAAGCACTGAAAAATTAATGGTTATTTTTTCTTTCTTGTCATGTATAGCACAAGAGGAAAATATTCAATTTTTGTGATGAGATTCAAGAAGGGTTCTGTAAACACCTTTTCAATTCCAAGTAATTGATGAGACAAAAATACTTGATTTACTTCAAACATGATGAAAGTGAAATCCTTGTTTGATATAGGTATTTTGAAAATATCAAATCAGGGAATTGTTTGCAGAGAAGTGATATTCATGCAATTTTTGAAATAATTCAGATGATCGAGGTGCTTAATTCTTGACAGCAGCATTAAATAAATTTTTTGTTCCAGAACTTGTAACCATTACAAAATTTAAATTCTGATTTTTGCACTTGTTCTGGAAGTAAGACATATCTGAAAGATGTTAGTGTAAGTCAAGTGAATCTCACTGGAGAAAATCTCTCTCTGAAATATTAATCCTACAAGTTGAAAGCTAGAAGAGAGAGAATCCAAGATGATCGGCACAAAGCAGAGCTTTCCTCTTCTCATGTACTGATATGTTTCAGAAGCAGGATTTCCAATACCAGTTTAAAACACCAGTGGCAATAATTTGAAAAGCTGTTCATGGTAATGCATTTCTTGGCAGCTGTAAATCGTGTCCTATGCATAGTCAGGTTGTATGAATTTTATCTTCTAGAGGGAGAAAATCACAGATCAAACAACCATCAGGGACTATAAATAGGAACATCAGTGTTCAGTCTTTAATATGAGTTATATCAAGACTTGCAAGTTTGGAACAAACTGAAGCTGTGGGACTGGCTCTGGGGATTGTGTTTTCATTTATAACAAGCAGAGACACGAAAGAAATACTGAATTTAGTTCAAGAAGGGCCATTTTCACAGAATACAGAAATAGGCACGCAAGGCCAGTATCGCTCCACTGCAGTAGGGACCAATGTGTATTTTCCATTTCTTTTCATAAAATGGTAAACAAACTGCTTCCTCTTTAGGCACTTTTGGTCTAGTCAATAACCCTGCACCTTATAACACTTGATTGGGATTTTAGCAATCGCTTTGAATTTAACTACTTTAATTTTGTCCAGTGAGAATTAGAAGAGGGATTTTTGAGGAAGCAATGCTAAATCAATGAGAACATATGATATTTCCAAATAAATCACACTGTAATGTCTAATGTATGTTTCATGTTGTGTGGGTTTTGCTTTTTGAAAGAAAAGAGTGAAAGAAATATAGCTACTTGTTGTTTTTTTGTTTGTTTGATGATACTGTTTTCCTAGTTTCTTCACTTCCTTTGCTGGGTAAACTTTCAGATTTCATAAAGAGTGCACGCTCTAAAATAATGAATATTATGACTTTGTTCCACTCTTTTCTATCACCTGGTACTAATGGATACAGACAAGGAATTAAAGAGAGATTTTTCAGAAGTATACCTGTGCTTTTCCATTGTGATTTAGTGAAGTTTAGAGTTCAGATAAAAACTAAAGCGCTTTTTTCCCTTGCTTTAGTTAACGCTATAAAACAACAGAACAATTTTGACAAATGGAGTTTAAAAATAATTTAATAGACATCAGAATAACTGAATTTTCTGCATGAGCTGGATGTTGTGGACAAAAATAAGTTTTTCCAAGGTTAACTGAAAATTCTATTATTATGTGAGACAATTCTTCTTTAAATTAGAAAATTAATCGTAATGAGGAACCAAAAATTTCAAGGGATTAATTTCGTTAAATTGGTACAAATAAGGAATATAGAGAAGAAATGGCTGAAGAACTACCTGTTTTAGAAACTTGTGGTATTGTGCATGAAATCAGTGTTCTATGCACTGTAACACAGTCCTCTCCTAGTAGGATAGGCAGGCTCCTAAAATAGTCTTTTTCAATCAGCTTGTCAAAGTGGTGATATTTGCCTTAGGGGAGAAAAAATAAAGCTTGGTATATGTCTGCACGGGTTTATTGAGGAGCAGGCATCAGGTATGTAGGGCAACAAGCCTTTCAGAAGAATGTGGCAAGGCGTTGTTTTGGATATTAAGGACTATTTGATGTAGTATCATGCAGTAGCATCACCTGTCTGTGCAGTTTCATTAACAGATGGAAATAAAGTCAGCTGGGGGCTTTGAACTGAGTACATGTGAGTAGGGGAGGGAGGCGGCCTCAAGTACTGGCTGGAATGGCTGAACCTGTCTTATGATAACTGTTTTTAGTGTATTTTAGCTCTTAGTTCCTGTTGCTTGAAAATATTCTGGTATCATGTGGTGAGTATTGCGCTGCATTTCATCCCTGCTTTGCTTCATTTTTCTCTTGAAGATATATCTTTGTTTGTTTGTTTTTAATAATTTGCAAGTTGTTATTGAGCAGGGCAAGAGTTACAGTCAAGTTGTGAAGGTGTTGTTTATGCATGAACTATTCAATGGTGTGACTTCTTGATCTGATGCATATTAACTTTGTTTACTGTATTTTAAATAGCTTTCATAAGTCTAAATAAAATACAGATAGTGTGAAAGTTATTTTGATTTTTGTTTTTAAGTAAAACTCTCCTGTCTGAATTACGAGTATTTGAATTGCTGAATCCCGTAATGCTCTCCTATTCACTGTTGCACCTTCTCAGCTACGAGAGATGCAGGGAATGCTGCAAAGAAATGATCGTTGCTTGAGATTAAAAACTACCACTGGGGAGTTTAAACAAAGACTCACTCACCAGATCAAACCCACCAGTCTTTACTGTAGAAAACAATGCAGTCCTTTGTCTTTGTCTCAGCTTACTTTTCTTTCCAGCAGATTAGACAATTCCTTTTCATTGCCTTTGAAGTCTAATCATACCCTTTTCCCATTTCTCTCTTTTCATGCGCTGTTTCTGAGAAAACTGACTACAAATGATCTGGTTTACCCCAGCCCTTGGCTCACCTTCCCTTACCCTCACAATTCTGCCTTTTTATCTCTTGGCACTGGTTGTAGAAATTGATTGCCCACACCGCGCCTGATCCTATCTTCCTTTGCATCCAACTGACCTGCGCTTAACTCTTCTCCACATCTCTCCCATGCCCCTGCCTTTCCCTCTGGTATCATTCCTCTGAATCTCTGCTTTTTTGCCACACACAGCACAATGCAGAATCTCTGCAGTAAAATCTTGTGGCCTATGTGAGTACCCCAAATCCATCTTCTCTTACCACTGAGCTCAGCTGACATGCGTGTTACCATCCTTTTCCTCCAAGGTGGATTAACCTGTACAGTGTACTGCTTAGGCATCAGAGGTCTGATGTATTAGAAATGATAAGAATATCCCTATACATTCATGCCTAGAACAGCCTGTTTTCTAATGAATTCAGTAAAAAGATGAAGTGTATGTGTGCACAAAATACATACGTATTTATATTTTAAAATCTACCTTGTCTTCTAGACTGTTAGATAGGATGTATTAGCTCTGACTCTCCTGTCCTAGCTGGTACCAATTAACAGGGAACGCTTTGTCTGTGCTCTGGCACTTGGAAGGCATGTACTTTGTAGGAGAGGGTTGGTTGTTTTTTTGGTCTTCCCACACGGTCACCATCTACTTTTTTTTTTTTTTTTCCTGATCTTCCTACATATGCAAGAGCTTACCTTGCATGTGTGGGTTTCTTGCTAAGTCTTGTCTGTTCCCATGAGAAGTTCAGTACCTCCCTATTTCTGCTAGATTAGAAATCTAGACAGATGCAATTGGAAAACATAACAATAAATTGTTCAAGATCAGAGCCTTTGAAACGGTTTTAATTCCAGCCATCCTTAAATTCAGTTTTTCATCCCTTTTATCTAAAGTGCTTCCCTTGAAAAAAGCGTATTTTCTCCTCACTGAAAGGCACATACCTATGAGTAAAAAATAACATCTGTCCTCACATTTCATCAGGTTGTTGATTTTACAGATATATAAAACTTGAAGCCTGTAATTTCTTAGAGCTCTTTAATTTTGTTTTTAACAGAGTCTGCTCCATCTCTGATTTCCATTGTTATTTCACTCTGGTGATGCCTCCACGGGCCTACAAAAGCAGAAAATTAGAGATTCATTGAATGTGGAAGGTTTTTCGAAAAACAGAAATAACTATTTCCAACAGCCCCCAACAGTAACGTGCTGTTTAGATATGCCTAGGTATAAATGCAAAATATTTGTGCATGAAAGAAAATAGCTTAAGAAAGAAGTATAAGCATTTTGGATTCATCATAGTTCAGTTGTTGTCTGTGTGTTGTAAAATAAAATGTGCCAATTTTCTGCTGTTTCATAACTCTCCCTTCTGGTATGCTGCAAGAAGCTAGTGCTTTGCCTAATGTCCTACAAGGAGTCCTACTATGAAGCAAACTAACAAACTGCCTTGTTCCAGCTCAATTAAAGTGAATTTTTCTTTCTTCATAAGGGAAAAAAAAATGATGCCTGACCTTCACTAAGTAGGATTTCATAACCTTGGAATTGTGAAGAGTTCATTTAAGCACGAAGTTGTATTGAAAAACAGCCCATGGGATAAAGTTTCAGAATGTTGGTTTTTTTTACTACAGTAGTTTATCTACAAAATCTGTGCTTTAAGAGAGAAAAAGAACACTCTAGTGAAATGATAACAAAAAATCCATTATTGCATAGTTCCAAAATTTACACGTTCAGAAAACATGCTCAGCTGCTCGCTGACACTGGAATCCCTCACTTCTGATGCTACATCAAAGGGATTTGTGAAGTACAGCCAGGACTGCATGCATCTAACTGTGCTGAATGCTATGCAGAAGAGCGTGGGGCCCACATCTCTGTTCTTACAGCATGTGCTTTAGGCTGTCGGATAAAAGGGGGAGAATAATAATGTCTGTATGTTGAGCTTAAATATAGTTCCATCCTGTGAAAGGTTGCTGTATTTTGTACTTTGAGCTTGGGCAAGAAATCAATTAAAACATCAGTTTTCTTCTAACACTGTAGTCATTTCCCATTCTGCCCAACACACTGATTTGTTGGAGATCTAGGGTTTGTCACTCAGCTAGTATTTCAGTATTCTGAGATTTCTCCTGGTAGCATTCCTCCTTCAGTCCACACATATCAATTGGCTTTGCTCTCAGGTAGTATAACGTAAATGGTTACAGTGCGCTACAGGTATGTGCTTCGTGCCCAAATACTCATATATATCCTTGTCAGAAATAGGTTGATGTTGGCTGCCTCTTGACTTTGTTTTCTTATATGTACATTGAGGAATTACTAGTATATGTGTATTATATAACCCATGGAACATCTCTAAACACTTGTAATAATTTACTTTTTTTTTAGTCCTGGTTTTAAAATCTGCCTCATTTTACCTTTTCCTCGAGATGTGTCATTGATTCATTTTGTTATATCAGTTTCATTTTAAACATGGTGTATATCATTTCTTTAACGGGGAAAAATGTCTATTTTGAAACCAGGCAAAACAGGAGATATTGTTGCTTTTGCATAAGGGTGTGGTGGCTGGGGGCAATTTGTCTGTATTATATTTTATATTTTACTTTGTTCTGGATGAACCCTTAATTTCCCCACACATACTGCGTGTTTAGGTATGGCATTTTACCAATGATTCTCTCAGTAAGAGATTTTTCTGAGAGTAATTTTTTCATGAGCCTGCTCGTGAAACATTCTTATGTGACCTCCAAAGCAAAGACAAAATCTCAACTAAAATATGCATACCAAACAAGCTGCCATATGCATTTGCCTGTCCATATGATAGAGCTCATGTTTTGGCAATTTATTGCATCTCTAAGGGGTTCCTCTGACTTGCTAATAGATGGAAAAGATTCCCACAGGGTGAGGTTAACACTGCCATAGTACAACTCATGCTTGATAACAGTATGAATCAGGAAGTACCACTTAAAAGATTTAGTAAGGGAAGCTATCTAATGAAATTAACAGTATTTTCTTGTTATTAATTGTGTATCTGAAGAGCTGAGTATCCAGAGCTTGATTCTTACAGAAAATCATCAAATTGATGTTAGGACCACAGCTTCTGCTTCCTTTTGAGAGAGAATATCCTATCTGAGACTTCACCATTAAATGAATGAATGTCTAAAAGTAGGTGAAAACTAAAATGGTTCCTTATTCAAACATTTTATTTTCAGAACTATTAAATAAACAGGTAAATAAATAGAAGGACATGACAACAGAGGGGGCTGGAGGCTGGCACTTCTCCCTCCCTGCTGCTGCAGCATGGTCTGGCAGGGCTGGAGCAGCTCTGGCTTAGGGGGCATCTTTCTTCAGGTGCTTGAGTGGCGGAGGCCCCGTCGGTGCCACTGTCTCTCTGCCGTCTTCTGCCGCCAGCAGGCCTCTGGCCCAGCAGCTGCTCCCTGCACGGCCTGGGCACCTGGGCTGCTCCACAGGTGTCTCCCATTCAGATCTCCTTGCAGGGCAGGGGCAGCCAGGGCTCACCTTTTCAGGGCAGCTCCTCTCTTGCAGTGTTCAAAATAATCAGTTCAATTTTTTATTATTATTATCTTCGTTTTTATGTTTAATTATTTAAAGTAGCTCCTCATTTTAATTTATATTCTAAAATTAATAGGCCATACACCTGGGTACAGGCATTGAATGTCTGATTTAAAATTCACTATTTAATGCCACATTAAAATGCATCAGCACTGTTTAAAAAAAATAAAGTAAACACTATCTCATATGTACCTGGTCATCATGACAAATATAATAAATAATTTAAAAAATCTTAAAAACATAATTCCCATTGGGCTTTGCTTGAGTAAAGGAAAATGGTGTGGCATTTCTAGTAGTATTTGGGACAGGATAACAAACGTACCAGGAATTTAAATTTTATCTGTGCATGTGAACCCTTTTACAATGATGTTTTTTAAAATCAGTATAAATGTGAACAGATGTTGTTGATTTAACTTGGATTCAGTAACTGATCTGTTTAGCCAACACACTCAAACAGTAGTTTAATTAGCCTATTATTCACTGTTGTAGAAAAATTGTTTTTGAAAACAATTCCGTAACATGGTTATGGATAAGAACATAGAATAAGAATATTCAGAAATGAAATCGCACTGTATTTTCTCCTCATTATGAAAGGACCTATACCTCTGAGAATCTGTCCAAGGATTTGGATTTGACACTTGTGCAGTGGCCAGTATTTTGTTCCCTGAAGAAAACCACACTGGAAACAGAAATGTCTGACCGCTTGCTTTTTCAGAACCCAGCAAGCCATTAATAGGAACAATTACACAGAAAAAATAACTAATCAAAACTGACATAGCTGTGTAACAAAAAATTAGTTGAAAGAGTTGCCCTCATTTGAAAAGAGTTTTTATTCTAATTATTGTTCAAATGTAAGCAGCTCTTGTTATGTTGCCACAAATTCTGAATGAAGAAAATTAAAATGAAGTTTCAGATATCCCTTCAACCCTAAACAGGCAAGTACAAAAGTTTCTGACTTGAAGTGTTAGTAACCAAAAGGCTTCTCCAGTGGGAGTGTTATTTTGCAAGCTTAGAATTTCACCCGAGCACCAGCCATTAGAAAAGGACCTATTTACACTCTGCTCTGTCACATGGTTAGTAAATTCAGTAGCCTTATTGAGACGTGGGGAATTACTGAAGATGCAGTTTTAAACAGAAGTGATTATCTCTTGAGCTCCTGCTGACCCTGTAAGCAGAAGGATTTCTTTGCAGGATTGATTTTCCCTTCCTGTGGTGAGGATAGTCAAACTGTCTTGGCTGTGTGGAATAAATATGCCAAAGCTTTTATCTCACGGCTGAACTGATGTGAGACTCAGCAAGTTGTACCGTCTGCTCCTTTGGCCCCTAATGGTGAAAGGAGTTAGGGATCATGGAAAATGGCACTTAATGCTGTTTGCTTTTTGTTGGTTTTCACCTGGACTATCAAGGTACCTAAACTGGAACTAATCAGAAACTGTTCTTATTAATCAAAGATTTTGTCAGGAAATTGTTAATGGAGTACAGGAACATCAATTTTAAGACTTTTTGGTTTAGTCTTAGCTCAGTAATGGAGTTGTGGTCTAATTCAGTATTACCTCTTCGTTAAACTTGTGTAGAAAATTG
Source organism: Numida meleagris (assembly GCF_002078875.1). Classification (NCBI taxonomy): domain Eukaryota; kingdom Metazoa; phylum Chordata; class Aves; order Galliformes; family Numididae; genus Numida; species Numida meleagris. The sequence goes on from NC_034412.1 coordinate 13,649,923, forward strand.
GTGTCTGATGCTGTAAAAACTTCCGTTATACAACATAAATTCACTTGCTGGCCAACAGCCTCGTGACAGTTGTGCCTTCACACAGTTAGGTTTTCATTCAGGTGCAAAAGGTGACTCCATAGCTGCTGTTCATAGGAGGCGTGGGAGACACTGATTTGGAACAAGCTCTTTTTCTTATCTATTTTCGTGCAGTACAGCAAATTCAATGGGAATTATTCACACCCAGAAAGGCAAAAGCATGACAGATCTTTTTTTCAGGTATTGGGACGTACATGGATTTCATTTCAGACACTAGACTTCCAGTGCTTTTAGCGCAGAGTAGAGTAGATTTATTTTGTTTGTTTTCATGTGTAGAATTTGGAAGTCTCTTGGTCTCATGCTAATACTGAGCAAGGGGATTTTGTAAATGTAACTTTTTTCAACACATGACAATAGTTTTCTATTCAACATTTTTTTTCAGCTTCTGTTAGGACTGTACATGTTTGGGATTCTCTAATAAACTTTTGTTACATTATGTGACCTTCAGATTCTGGAATATATTAAGAATATATAAATTGCAGTGGGGTTTGATTCATCCATTTGTTTATGCAACATTTGCATGGGTATGTTTTGTGGATCAGCATCAGTGCTGATGTTGAAACTTTAAGACTGTGGACTAATGCTACAAAGAGAAAGTAATTTGGGCAGAAATAATATGTTGCATTGACAAATTCTGTTTAGGTTTTCTTTGCATTTTGATAAAACACAAATTGTTACACCTTCCAAGTTACGATCTCCTCTCCAGAGACTTAATTAAACCTTTGATTGGTATAGTCAATTACATAAGCATGAAAACAAATAAGAACTGAACAAATACCTGTATAGCACTAACTCATCTTGCAATATAGTTTCGTTTAGCAATAAACCTGCTTTAATAAAAATATGTATTTCAGATACCAGTAAAGCTGGTATTAGGTGGAATTTGAAAAAAGAGAAACACTTGAAAATTTGACTAGCAGCGGATAGTAAATCTTTGATACATAAATAAAAGTCTTAATCTCACATCTGATATTTACATCCTTGTCTTATAATGAAACACATTACTTGCAGCTGAATAGTGAATCTGACAACATGGTATTGTTAGCTCATTTGATTCTTTTTTCATCATCTTTCAAGTAAGTAAAGATATCTAAATGCACTATCCTCACAGCGTGTAGAGAAACAGGTCGTCTCTCTAAAGAATACCTTCCATCATTAACAATGAACATGTTTTATTAGCAGACAGTTCTTATTCATGTCAGAAAGCTCATTAAAACAATTTAATGGGCAGCAATTTAATGGAGAATGTGTCACTGTATCTCTTGTTCATACAGAAACTTTCCAGTGGCAGGGAAAAGCATACAGACTATTTTGACTATGAAAACACTTCAGCAGCTGAAATGTTACCCAGCAATTCAAACAACAATATCTGAGGCAGCTTCAGGAACAACTGAGATGAGCAGAATGAAGCTGTGTACTTCAGCATTGTCAAGGGTTCACTTGACAGCCATTCAGATTTCTCTGTTAAATTCCTTCTCTGCCTAGTCTCTTACTGCATTTACACTTCATATTAAGCAAATCTGCTTGTCCAATCCCAAAACTAGAATGTTGGCTTTAATATCTTAGTGAAGAATTTTATTTATGAGGTTACTGCTTTTGAGTTCTGGAATTGTTTTTGAAGACGTTGAGTTGAAATGTTGCCTCAGCCTGATTGTTTATCTCATGAGACTTGTCGAAGTAACATTCAAAACTGATATGTCTGGATGCCACAAGAAAATGTCAACAGACTTTCAAGTTTTCTGTTCTGTTGTGGCAATGCTCCTAGTACATAAATAGCACTACTGGTCATCAAGAATAGAGCTTAAGGAACAGAGGCATGTAAATATGGACTTCCTCTCAAAGTACCTTGTTGGGTAGCTGAGTTAAATCTTTGAAATTTTAAGCCTTTACATTTTTCATAAAGGCTGCTGAAGGAAATACATGTGTAAAACTAGTTAATTTTACAAGGTGTATGGGAACTCCTGCGTCATGGCCTGAACCACTGATTGAGCACCTGGAGGAAGGACCCAGTCAGCCCTGGGAGCACAGGTGAAGGCAATTCACCTGTGTGACCGGAAGGGGTGGAGCCTGGATCCACCCCTCATAGGCCTCATTTAAGGGCTGACTGGCACTGAGGAAGGATCTCTTTCTGGAGATCCTTCTTTGGTGGAGGCTTTTCCCTGTGAACCCAGAATCTTCTGATATGGGTGAGTGATCTACTTCCCTTCCTTTGTAATACCTTGCTATTGTGCCGGTCGTTCCACCTCTTTTTTTTTTTTTTTTTTAATGCTTTTTCCATCACACTGGTCCTTCTGATTGCTACACGAGGCATTTGTGCTCATACGGGCTAACCATAGAATTACAAGTCATCAACAAGATTAACAGACTAAAAACTTTCTATTAGGGATCCCAAATGTAGTTAAAAACAAACAAGAGAAACCCAATTTTTCCTATGTGACTGCACTGTTAAATCATTAAAAAAAAAAAATTAAAAATAGTCTTCTAAAATATTTGAATTGTCATGTCTAGCCCAGAGCTTTCAGCAAGGCCTATTGTTTGCTGTTGGTGTAGAGTCTGGACACCTCTAATGCTAAATGTTGGTGTTCTGTCTATTAAAAAAAATGCTAAATTTAAATATTACAGTTCCAGTGCTGAAGTTGATATGACTTTATATAAAATTAACATTTAAAAGAGAATAGGAAAACAGATTCTGAAATAAGTTCTGCCAAATGAATTACTCTGTGTATTAGGTAACTGTATTTCAGGAGTTATTATTTTAGATAAACTAATAAGACAAATGTCAACGAAGCCCTTTAATTATGATATACATCTATATTTATTTAAACAACAACAACAAAACCTAATCAAAATTAAGATCAGGGAAATGTCAACTGAAATCTGTAATTTGCCAGTGTGAAATCCAAGTACAGCAGCTACTTTCATGCATCACAACAGCAAAAAGCAAGGCCATATTATCAACACAGCAAAGAAATAATTCATATTGAGGATGCAACATCATTCTCTCTTCTCACCTCTGTATTTGCTAGATTAGCAGTTCAAATGGAAAAATGCTTTTAGTGGATTAAGAACCCCTGGAGGCAGTACAGGAATCCAGAGTTTCTGCTACAAGCTTTTTATCTGCTACATATTTTTCTCCATATATATATTAAACCATGGAATAACCCTTTAACCTGGAAAACATCAAACCATTTTGGTGTCCGCTCTGTGCAGTTTGACTTAATTTGGTAGCATTCCTGTCCTTTTTAAATGGTTGCATTTTCTTTCTCACCCCCAGTTGAAGCTAGATTTTTTTTGTATCTCTAAGAGGATTTGCAGCAGTTTTTATCTGTTTCATAGCACATTATAACAAATGGTATTTTATCCTGATTAAGAAATTACACATTCAAATACTATATAGGAAAAAAAGATTAATAGACTCTTAACATTTACACTTACCTGCATTTATTCAATTGTTAACAATTATAAACAATACAAATTAATTATCAGTAAAACAGAAGCATAGTCACTGTATTTAAATATTTCATTATACTGTCCAGGACAGTGAATTCATTAAGCTATGTTATTACAGCATGCGTAATATTATAAAACTAGAACTCCATTTCGTAAACCTTAAAAACTCATTGGACAACATCATTTTTAATTTGTGTGTATAATCAATTAGGTCAATGTGATGAGAATCTAGACTTGAGTGTCATAGAATCAGAATCACCACGGTTGGAAAAGAACTCCCAAGATCATCCATTGAACCATCCACCTACTACCAATACAAACCCACTAAACCACTTCCCTTAGTATGACATCTGAATGTTTCTTAAACATCTCCAGGGATTTCTTTGATCTGGCATGAGCAACTTCTGCCAGCTGCTCCTAGAATTCTTTGCCCATCTTATTTTCATCATTTGTCTTCACTAATGTGTTACTTCAGCTATTTGTTGAATATAGAATATTAACAGGGAATTTCTAATTTCAATTACTAAGTACTGAGAACTGCTTCTATAGGTTTATTCACTACCTGACTAGTGAGCAAATAATATTTTGTCATCTTTACACCTTCAGGGTGTCAGGAACCTCTTTTAATTTGTATTTCTCAAATTTCTTTCTATTTTGGCAACCTATTTTCTGTACTGGAGTGTTTATTCAAATCCTGAAGCAAGTATTTGTCCTGCTCATGATCCTTTTGTGCTTCCTTTTGAGTCTTAGAGCAGTTGAGCTTCATATGCATTAATATTATTAAAGGAAAAGTTTAAATAAAATGCTTGTATAAGCAAATTCTGAGTTACATAACCAACTGTAAAATCTGTGGTTGTGCTGAGTAGTAACATATGCCACTTAGTTCAAACAGCACTGTATAATTTGCAAATGTTACGAATGGCTAAGGAGTTCTTGCTAAGCAGTCAGATGAAGACACATTATCTCCCATATGGATACAGTTTGTTTTCCATGACCTCACGTTTCACGTCTAAGATATCAGGCCTACTTTACAGATAACAATTACATGAACAGTCAGAAAATAGGAGGCTACAAAATCTGAATTCTGCCTTAAACCATTTCCTGTGTTATTACAGATCTCTTCTAAAGAGAGGAAAATATTGCCATCTGTTGTTAGGATGGAGTTTAGAGTCTTTGAGGGCTTGTGAAAGCCCCACTTTATAACAAGTCTGGCGATGGTAAGCAACTTACATTCTTGGAGAGAGATCTGACAATCATCTTGCTGAAAAACTTGTATTTTCAAGATGTTTTAAGTGCTCTTATATCTCTTTGCAAATTTTACTAATGAAATATGTTGTCTGCTGACCTCATAGCAAGAAATCAGTTGTTTCCTTTGGAATAGAAAAAGAGCAGAAAGCAGAGATGTTCTCTATAAGAATGCCAGAAAGAACAAGTTAATTCTATTCTCATACATTTATATTCTGTCTGGTACCAGTAGAAATCTAAGAATAAACTTAAGTAGATATATGTAACTCAGTTTATTAAGTAAATTTAGTTGTTTGAACTATTTTTACAATGAACTACTTTACTACAGCATTATGTTCTCTTCTTTCCCTTTTCTGAACACTCCACCTATGGTTACAGATCACCACGATGACAAGTAGAAACAGAGGTAGATGTCCATTATGTTATTTGAATTGAAGAGGCTGTTAGATCTTAGTAACTTTTATGGTGTAAGTACTGTGGGAGAAAAACAAAAAATCACTCAGTTTTCCTGTAAAAGATTCTTTCTTGCAAATTCTGTAACCGTTACTATTGCAAACTGTTATTGCAATTCGGTCAAAAGAGAAGGAGGAACTGAATGACCTAGAATTAATTTCTGTTAAGGCCAGGCTGGGCCAGATGGTGGTCAGAATGCCAGAGTTGTTTGGACAGTGCTGTACTCTGTGTGTTGTACTTGAATTACCCTTTGGATGTGGTTGTTGATGTTCTTAGTACAAATGCATCTCTTTCGTATGGCTGTAGCAGGGTGGTAAAAAGAGAACTTATATGATAAGTAATGAATATTAACACTTACTGTTTCTACTTGCAAGGTAATTATTCTCAGATTAGCCTTCCTGCTTTTTTGATAACCATTTTGATTAAATAGAGTATTGATTTTGTATGGAATGCTTCTAGCTCCTAGCAAAGTTATTTTCCAAGCACTATCATCTGAAATTTCAGGAAAGTAACACTCAGTTTTCCAATAGTAATTACAATGCCACGTTCAAAAGCTCTGATAAAATATAGTCTTTAGATGAGACACTTTCTGAGAGTCATTACAATACCTTTAATTGCATGTGGAATAGAAAGGAACATTTGAAGCCTTTCATTTTCCTCTGTATTGGCTAAAAATAATATATTTGATGTATAGAAGAACAAAAATAGGTTTGTGTTATAAATGAACAAGACTGGGAACTGGCCATAAAAAGTAATAGAATGTACTCTGCAGTCATATTACTAATCCCAGTTTTCCAACCTCAACCTGTATTCAATTGTAGCGGTTTTTGAGAAATAATTTTGAACTTTTTTTTGTGATTATAGTGCTATAATGAGCATATTCCTTTCTTCAGAATGGGACAGATTGTTTTCATATTATTTAATTTTTGTCTTAATCAGCAAAACTGGCAAACAATGCAAAAAGTGTAATTCAGGGTAATCGAATATATAAATAAGCAAGTACATAGATTTTTGGTCTGTACTGGGACAGGTTACATCCTCATATGAAACTTTACTAGCCAGTGTACTACGTTTTGTATTTATTTGAGCATTTATAATGATTGATAGAGATTAAGTAAGGTTGCAGACAGATGAGGATATCTTTTACTGACTTGGAGAAAATTCAGTAGGTCACAGGTCTTCTGGTTCTCTCTCTTTCAGTTCCAGAGCTTATCTCTGAAAATTTACTGAAGTAAATATGTAGATTGAGAGACTTGGAACTTGAGAAATGAATTCAGAGTTGCGAGGGATGTCATGTTGGCAAAGAACCTGAGTAAATCTGAAAGCTATTCCTCAGTATAAATAGGGATGACCACTGGCCCTGAAGGTTGAGGGCCTTTGTGCAGTTTAAAACACTCTATTTCATTACTGAATACATAGTTAAATGTCCTTACTGTTGTGTGGCTTCATATGTGATAGTGTGTAGCCCCCCTCTCCTTGCTTTGCCAGAATTATGGCCTTTCAGTCCCTGCTTGACTTCTCTGTGGTGACAAAGGGTCAGCTTCCACTACGTGCTTTTGGATACCAAAAATGTAATACTTGTATTCAGCCACTGAGTAAAGTCACCACTGGTGATGTTAATAAATAAAAGAAATAGGAGTGATTTTAAAAGCAAACCGTTTACGAAAGCTGCCTGCAGTTTGGAAATCTTCCACAAAAGATCCTGACTACTAAACCAGAATGATGTAATGGTCTATTGCTTACAAGAGCTCTCACAATAGAAAAACCTGAAAAAATCAATACCTGTTTTCAGTATAGTCAAAACTTGATATATTTCATTTTGGTGAGCAGTGGTAGATTTTTTATATAAAGAAAGCAAGCAATTTCTCATGCCAAGACTAAGTACTTTTTGTTTGCCTTTGTTGCGGTGAAACAGATTAAAAACCCTGAAGTAGATAGTTCAATGTAGGCGCGAGTGACAGAAAGGAGCCACAAATCTGAGTTAACGTGTGAGTCCAGAGTAGGCTTTGTAGCTTCCAAGGGACTGAGAAAAGAGTAGAATCACATGTGAATAATAATAATAAAAATGATAAAAATAGTGAAAACTGTAGTAACAGAAAGCTGCACCTTACAAATGGTGTGGTGCATGACAGCACATTTCTACAACCTTGATGTACATCAGCCAGGAAAACTTGTTGCAGCCAGGGAGATGATCAATATTTGGTTTAGCATTTATTTAACTTTAATTTATTCATTATAGTTTTATTCCTCCTTCTGTTTTCATTCTTATTTAAAAGAAACTGTAAGCTCTTGTACAAAGCACTTATATCACACCAGTGAGATCTGGGGTATGGAGCGGGAATGTTCATATCATATATGTCAGTTTTATCTGCTCATAATCAAGTTCTATCAAACTGTGTGCTCCTGCAGACTTGTGAGCCCAGAAAGGTTCTCATCTTGTTAAGGAAAAAGAAAGGAAGAAACAAAAAACCTACAGTGTGAAACTTTCCAGTAAAAAAAAAAAAAAAAAAATCAGAAGCCTTTTACTATCTGTCTCCCTGTCACCTAGCTGAGCACTATTCATAGTAATGTGCATGTTTTTCTAATTACTGAGTGTTCTGCTCTGCTAGAGCATTTGTTGAATGTCTTCTTTCCAATCCTTTCACTGACATAAGCATGGATGCCTCATTGGAATAAGGTGAAGAGTTAGTTATCAGTCTCTGTGCGGCCTGTAACAGGGAATGTTTGATAGCTGAAGTGGTTGTAGAAATAGTCCAAGTTCTTTGCTGGAGCACCATGCAAAAAAGGTTCAATTTGGCCTAAGTGGAGGAAAAACTTTCTGTTCTTATACATTTCTGCCCTATCACAGAAAGCTAAAGAATTGGGCAACAGCTGTGCCAGTAGCCACTCTGTTGTAACTGTGTCTATTCAGCATTCGCTGCATACAATATTCAAATTTTCCGGCTAGACAAGTGAGATGAAGAACAGGTTTTGGGAATGATGTAATATAAGTCTCTGATGGCAAGGATGAGTTACAGAAATGGATGCTTTTTTTGGAGACTAATACAAGCATTGGAAAAATAAGCACATACTTCATTGCTTCACTCAGTACTGGTGTTAGGCAAATTCTGAATTTGTGCAACTCACAAAAGAAGATTAAAGTCATATTTTAAAATCGAAATGAGTTTTTCAATCCACCATTTATTAGGACACTATTAAAAGAAGGAAGGGTTTTCAAAATCAGGTTTTACTTTTGGGCACTTGCATCAACGTTACACAAATAAATATCCATGCAATGCATGGAAATTCGATAATTTTTGTGAAGACTGGTTAAGTGAAAACAAATAGCTGAAGTGCATGTGCTTTTTGTAATATTTTCTCTGTAATCCTGGACAGTACTATCTAGTTTTCGCCCAGTTCTCTTGGCTAAAATACGAAATCCATCATGTGTTTTGTGTACAGAGTAATACTGTGTGAGTGTCTCACCTAGGTGAGAAGAATGACCGCTATGGTTAAAGAATTCTCTGCCACTTCTGAAATTTCTCAAAGCAATTTGGTAGGGCTAGCTACTAGGAAATGTATTTTGATGTACTTTGAAAGAAGCAGGAGTAGGAGCTGAGTATTAAATATTCATAAATGAAACGAATTTCCTTCTATTTTATGCATGAAATTTCTCCCCCCTACTAACCTAACAGTTAAGTTTGAAGCTTCAGTGTTTATAGTTTGTTGCTCACTGTACTCTCTCTAAATTCTCACTCTGTCCAAATTCTGTGAATTTGGTATAGTTGTTTAATCTCTCAGGGGGCATTAAGATGAATTAATTAATACTAGTTAAGTCGGTTATCAGCATAGAAGACACTGTAAAGCTGGGGTTATACATATTACTGGAAAATTACATAGACTGTTAGGTGAAAATTCTATTGGACAATATATTGCCCCATGAACTTTCCATTTGAGTTGTCACTAGAGTTGTTTTTAGTAGGTCATTATACACAAACAAATGTGAGCTCTGAGAAAAGCATAAAAGCATACCTTTGCAATTCAAATGAAGAGTACCGTGTTTATAATTTCATTATTAATTTATTGCTGCATGACTTCTGCTATTTGTAAATGTCAAATACGGAAAAGAGTACTTTGATTTAACCTTCCCTGTTATAAAATAAAAGCTTTCATTCCACTGTCCTTTACTAAGTATCTCATGTCTCAGGTTACAACAGAATAGACTTAGTTCAGTAGAGAATAATCTTGATGTGAATGGAAATTGAGAAGGATGGCATTTTTTTTTAAAGCTAATTTCATACACACAAGACATACAAGCACACAGTGTTCCTAACTGAGCTTAATCAGGAGATGCTTCAAACATCCAATGATCTTATTCTCCTGCTCATTTTCTCCTCTCTTTGGAAAGTAGGCAATTCATGCAACAGACTTTATGCAACATACAGCTCTAAAGAAGGAAAACATATTTCTGTATCTCAATGTGTTACATGCATCCTGTCAACAGCATACTTTTTTGTTGCTTTTTATTAAAACCAATAAAAAAAAAAAAACAAGTTCTCACAGTGGGCTCATTGTGAATGCCAGGAAGAAAAGTCTGTCTTTCCGCTGTGAGTACACCCAGCTAGAACAGGCTGCATCTGTCTCTGCAGTCTAGTTTTCCTTTTTCTAAGTAACAATTTCTTCATTTCTCACATACACTTAAGCATTTCTTTAGGGAGGAATGCTCTCCTTAAGAGTGTATTTGGCTCTAGATACTCTAACCAAGAGTTCAGGTGAAGGTATTTGTTAGTGTCAAAAAGGACTCCTAACTGTTCCAGCTGGTTCTGGTTATTTCTGACTATACTTGACAGAAAGTTTTTCCTGAGGAGCTTTTCAAGCTAGAAAAAAGTGTTGTCTATGAGAGAGTGCTAACTGGATGAAAATGGACTGTTTTTAGAAATAGTGTTTACTTCTGGTTTTTTTCATGAAGCACTGCTGAAACCTATTAGATGACTATTTGACATTGTTAGTTTGACCATTGCATTATATAACTGAAGGGGAAAAAAAGGTCTGCTTTCAGCTCATCAAAATAAAGAATATCAACATCATCATCTGTATGTTCCTCAAAAAAATATTTCTTGGAATTGTATCTTTTTGTTGAAAGTTTCAACCTACTCTTCCACTTGAAATAAACAAAGTCAAAATATGGAAATTTAGCATAGAATGGAATTATTAAGGTGTTACCAGAATGTTAGCTGTGCTTATCCAACCAGGCATTTCAGCATTTCATTGCAAGATGACTAGCATCCACTTCACTGAACAATCCTAAAGTTATCAGAAGTATTTTGGTGCTGGTCAGGTGATCTGAGCAGCTGATAACCTCAGGCTTTTTCTGTTAGATTCCTAAATGTATTGCAAGTCTAAACTTACAGTAATGAGATATAATCTGCGAAAGTGTAAAATTATTGGTGTTTTTCTGTATTCACAAGATCTGTTATTCACAAGATGCTTGTTGAAGAAATATATTGCAGTTGTTAATGAGATTTTAAGAAAACTCACCTGGACATTTCACAGTTATCTCTTAGGAGAGTATGTTTAAAACCTTTTTTTCCTTGGACAGATGCTGTAATCAATAGAATAAAAAATGTAGAGGAAACTAGCTGTTAGAGAAGGGCTGAATTTTTTCATAATAGAAATTAATTCTTTTCTCCTAGCATACAACGCTCATCTCCATATAATTTAAAATACATTCAGTATTCTCTACTTTTTATGTACTTGAGAATGTTATAGGGTTGGCATGATAATTACGTTAAGTCAGTTGCAAACTGTTCAGTATTCATCAGTATTACCCAGTCTGCCACCTCAGCTCCTAATGAAAAAATGAAAGTTGGAATTGTCCTGTATGATCGATTACATTATCAAGATTTATTTTTAGTTGGGAGTTGCTCTGTACAGGGAGCTGAAGGCAGAGGAGCTTATACTAACCTGACTTCAATCATCTTAAAAAGGGAGGGAACAAAATTAATTCTCTTAAAGTCCACAGCAAGCTGGAATAACAGTGACAGTACTTTTGTTGGTACTGGAGCCCTGACATCCTTCTGATTTTAATTTTTTGCATACTTTGTTTCTGTAACTGATGCTTACAGCAGTCGTCATCCGGCTAGAGCTGGCTTATCAATTTGGGCAGCCAGGTTCCAGCAGGTACTAAATAATAACTGAGTCAGTCATTATCATTGGGCTGAACTAACAGCCCTGGAGGAAGACATTCTGCTTTACTACAAGGCTATTAATTGCTTACTTTCTTAACTGGTTCTGAATGCTACCTGTGAATTTCTAGCAAGCTTCTAAGGTATTGATATTTATTTTCATCTATTGACATAAACCAGCAATGTATGTTGTATATAAGCTGTATGAACTTCCTATGTTACAAAGTTAATATTCTAAAACATTATGGAGCATATTTGACCCCCTTGGAACCAGAGTACTGTGAGGGCTTCAGAGGGCAAGGGGCACAGAGGCGGGAGCTTTTCCCTCATCAGGTTAAGGAGGGTCCTCGCATCTCTGTACAGCTTGTGCCTAGGGAGAGAAGGAAGCATGCAAAGAAGAGATATTTAGGAATAAAGATTGTGGAGACATAGAATCATAGAATGGTAAGGATCATGAAGTTCCAACCCCCACCGCAGGCAGGGTTGCCAGCTACTAGACCAAGCACCAGCTTGCCTGCCCAGGGCCCCATCCAACCTGGCATTGAACCCTCCAGGGACAGGGCATCCACAACCTCTCTGGGCAGCCTGTGCCAGCACCTCACCGCCTCATTAACATATGATTAATGTATTAACATAACTTATGATTAGAGAACAGAAGAACTTCTGCTACTTGTTTGTGCTAGTGCTGTGGTGTCATTTTTTTGGTTTTGCTTTGTTTATTGTTTTGCCTTGTTTATTTTTTTGTATTTCTTTCATTGATCAAGTAAAAAGTATTTTCTAATCTGAAATTTATCAAGCAAATGAAATTCTGTAAGGTACATGTGAAAACCAGATCTGAAACTTTTCTTCTTGGCAATGTTATTCATGAATTTCAATTGAGGAAGCCCACCTCTGAAGGTACTTGAGGTAGCATTCTTAATCAAGTAAAAAAAAAAATACTTTTATCTAAACTTTCAGGTGTTTATTGACTCACTGGGCTTAAGTCTGAGTTTATTTGAATCTATGTCAATCATAGGTTGCTAATAAAAGTCAAGTATTTCAGAGTTTGTAGATAGAACATTGAGTAGAAGCGGTACCATCCAGACGAATGAAAATATTAGTTTATGTGTGATCTGCTGGTTCTAGCCCTTTGACATCTAACAGAGTATTCAGAGGAGATTTACTCTGAAACAGAAGCAACTGATGCAAGAGCTTGGAATTCTGGAATCATTTCTTTATGTTTTGAATGTAGAAGCACGTGGCTTTCAGTATAATCTGAACTCAACCTAATGACCCTTTTCACCTTAATGGTGTGAGAGGCCTTACTATAAACAAGAGTTATATAATGCGTTTAGTTTTAATTGTAGTTGCCCATTTCTCTAACTGTAATAGTATACATGGGGAGGAGGAAAGAGGAAAGTATGTGGTTAATTCTCTGATAAATTAGTTTAGATGCATATCTGTGGTACTAGGAAAGTGGTTTCGTAAGTGAAGGGAACTATGTGAAAAACCCCACGTGCAGTTATAGTTTTCTGCTGAATTTTAGAGTAAAGAAATGAGACACAATTGGATTTTTAATAAAAGATCAGATTTGTTTTTCCTGAAATGCTGTTTGCATCAGTCAATGGCTTTCCTTGTAACTGTTTGGTTATAGTACGTAATAGAGCAAATAATAGTTAGCAGACTTGTATGAAAATACAGGACAAATCAGTGTGTGATGGCATAGTGAATACCTAAGTTCCCTTTCAGGGTAAATATTTATAACGATGAGATGGAAATCTACTTAATACGAAAGAGGTAGAAATGTGTCTACCACGAATAGCAGGATTAAGGAAAGTAAAAAAAAAAAATTATACTGAACACACAGAGAACTGAAGAGCACGTACAGCATCCTATTTGCTGCAGGTAATTAAATCTTGCAAAGAAACTTGAGCAATTCATTAACTGTAAAAACTATTTAGTGGAGAGAGAAAATGACTATACTAAGATGAAGGACCAAAATGGGAGATAATTTAACTTTTTGTCCTGTAACATTGGATGTTACAGGATGTTACTGTGTTATTAGTTTATTTTTGAAACAATTTGCATAACTAATTTTCTTCAAGTGGCTTTGATATGTTAATGACAGCGCTGAAGACAGCCCTGTAGAAATCAAATAATGGAGCTGGATATGCTTGGACAGAGCCCTGGGATTGTCTTTAGAGAAAAAGCATGCAAAGCAATTTCACTTGAGCTAATAGGAATGTGTTTATAATGAGAAATAACTTGTGCTCCTCATATCTGATTTTCAAAATTGTTCAAACTTGTAATGTCTTAAATAAAATTATTTATTCAATTACTTTCCTTGTCTCTAGGACAGGAAAGTAAAAAACACATAGTTAGAAATAGCTATGTACCTGTACAGAAGTAATCAACAGACTTTTCACCATATGTGCAAGGTCCCCATGTAGTAGTAAAGGTTTTACTGTATGAGACAAGAGGGAGACAAGAGATGCTTACTGCAGGAGTATAGAGTTACTCCTACAAAAATGTAAAGAGCCTTTCAGATCAGTATATGAAGGCTATTTCAGTGTTGCACGTCTAGAAATATTGTTACTGGAGTGAAGAATTGGTAGTTGATGGGAGGGAATAGCAAGACTAATATTATCAAAAGGCATATTTTGCAACATCCTTTTTCTGATCCATATTCTGCTAAACACTAATCATCTTGCTCCTTGAGGCTTCATTTCTGTACTAAGAATTTGTATTTCTTTTTCAGAACTGAAAGAACACTAGAGATAGTTGATGTCAATTCATTTCAGGTTGTGTGCATTTTTCTTTGAATATATTTCAGGTCATTTCCAACAAAAAAACTCACAATTTCTTAGAGAAAGGAAAGTAATAAAAAAAAAAAATTGTAGATCAGTAAACTTAACTATATCCAAACAAGATAGTAGAAGCATATAGAAATAATATTTTAGAAGGATATTAATTGTCCCTGCGCCTGTGTTACACTGCTAGAGTAATCTAAGAACTGTTGCATTGCAGATGTTGGGGTCTGTCTGCCTTTTTTTTTTTTTTTTCCCCCTGGGGGAGTTTTCAGTTATAAATTCTGATGCTGACCAAAAGTCTGAGCTGGATGTCAGTATCTTACATCCCAGACCCTTCCTGTTGCTCACTGATTTTTGATGCTTTTATTCCTGCTCCACACTGCTGAGAGATACAAACTATATGCATCTGCATTTATACAAGGTTAAGTGATAAAAAGTTTGTTGTCCTCGTGAGGAAAGACTCAGAAAAGCTTGTGCAGAATTGGCCAAGCCATTTAGTGTGGCTCCTTAGTGCCCGGTGAGCATGGTCAGTAATGGAAGTTAGTGAAATAAAGTGGCCTCTTTATCCTTCCTTGTGTTTCTCAGATCATAGCTTGAAAACCAAAAAGGATTATGAAAAAGGTGGCGGAATTGGTCAGAAAACGCTGTATAAGTAAGAGAAATCAAGCAGGAGACAGTGTGCAACAAAGCACAGTGGCAGGCAAGCACAGTTACAGGACAAAGGGAAAAAAGATTGATAGAAACAGGAAGAGGTAAAGAATTGATATTAATCCAAAAGTGAGGGCTAGCAATGCATGGAACTCTCCAGGAGTCCCTGGGTTTAGGCAGAAGGACATTTGCATTTTACAAAGAAACTGATATCCCTCTTAAATGATTGATTTTGTTTTTCTTCAATTTCAGAGTTATATGGAAAAATATTTAAAAGCATCTAGCAGCTGAGAAATGCAGTAACTCTGTGTGATTGTGTGATTTTGATTTTATTTAAGAGAATTTCAGTTTACATTTAAGTAATGAGAATCTGTAGATAGACATACTGTGGCAAAATTCAAGTGTAGTGGCAGCTGGTGGGGACTGTCTATGCATCTTCCTGTTAGAGGGGAAATACTGTACATTCTTAGCATTGCCTTATTTACTGATTATTATGAAGGAATGCAGCTTAAGGCTGCACCTGCGAATGCTGGAAAAAGGTCTTCCTCCTTCCAGTCACTGTTGAATGCCTAATGCACTTCACTGTAGGGTCATGTACCTTCCCATGCTTTGTTTCTCTTACAGTGAGTCCTTAATTATAATCTTCAGAGTGAAATAACTGCAACAGGAAGAAATGGGAGTGCCCAGTCAACACAAAATATAAACAAGCATAACTTTTGTATTTCTGTAATATTGGGTTATAATGAGCCATGACACGAATTTGAATTTGTGTTTTCCAAAGTTGCTGTTCACTCACTTCTGAGAGTGCAGTAAAGATCAGAAAAGTTTTTCTTCATCTTAAGAATCGTATGCAGAGCAAGATAGAGTACAAAAGGCTTCTCTTGCCCAGTTGTTTCATTTTCTTAGTATGATCCATTTTGTAGTTTATTTTTCCATTGTCTGAAGAAAGCAGTTATGTTACTATATTTCTTAGCAGTTTGTCAGTTACACGAGGTTAATTGATTAATCATTAGCAATCTTTTTTATTCTCATCTTCTAAACTGAAATTAAGTTAACTTATGAGAATGTAAGTATTAAGATTCTTTTATCAACTTATACTATCTATACATCTGTTTCATTTAATATTTATATTATGTTCTAATTCATTTCACATACTCATTATTTTCAGTAACGCTGTTAGATTGGTTCCTTGTTCTTGTCTCGAAATCAGCACTGAGGAATGGCACTTCTGCTTTAGAAAATATTTCTGAGATGGCTCTTAATAAATAATGAAATAAAAGTTCTAAAGAAGAAGGACCCCTGTGACTTTGGAATGCTGACATAGCTGTTTATCTACGTATCAGACATGGTGGAAATGATTAGGCTTTCTTTAGATTGTCTGATAAATCAGCGAAGCATTGATTTGGAAGGTCCATTTGTCTCCTGAAGCTGAAAGATAATTCAATATCTATTGGGGGACACCTGCTCTACCATGCCAGAATAGCTCTGTCTGCTGATATGCCTTAATTATAAATGCATTCTCCAATCAGACTGACAAGTGCTAATCAAAATTTATTAAACTGAGGACTTTAGTCATAGTGAGGTAGAAAAGAAGAGAAAAAGACAAAACAAAAAGCTAGCTGTTTTATACCACCTCATTCTATGGTTAAGTATATTCTAACATAACTTTAGATGAATAGAACCTTTTTTCCTTGAATACTTGTAAGCTATTTATCAGAAAGAGAGTGAAAAAATAAACTTGGAAAGCTGCTAACTGCTTTTGAAAACTAGTAAGGAAGGAAGGATGGAAAGAATATTTTTTTAATGAGATCAAACTATGTTCTTTTAGTGACACTGATGAAGTCAGTTATGCCAATGAGAATTTAAAAATATACTCAGAATCAGAAACTTATTGAGCAGTTTGTTTAAAGTAATTATTTTACCTAATATTGACAGATTCCTAAATTCTTTCTGTTCTCTCAAAGAAAAAAGGGTCATATCCCATTCCAATTGGCTTTCAATGAGATATGCACCCTTCCCCCCCCCCAAAAAAAAAAAGTTGTTACAGAGTTTGAGTGTACTTTTCAGAGCAAGAATGTGAACAACTAAACAGGAGAGAGCTAAAATGCTGGAATATTCATACACGCAGAGAAGAAATGGTTTCATGTTTTGGAGTTTTCCTGAGTTGTCAGTTAATCAACTATTAGCATCCATGTAAATTACTCCTGCTGAGGGTGGCTTTGACAGAACAGAACTTTTTTTAGAAAATACTTGATTTTTCTTCTGGCTGTGGATTCATCTTGTGGTCATTTCTGCCATTTATTTCAACGGGAGAATGAATTGATTTCTGTTTGCATTTCTCTGAAGATATATGTTGGGTGTCCAAAATCAATGCTGGACAAATAAGTCTAATTTCCAGTAGCTAGACTTTTGGACTGTATACTTCCCTGCCAAGGAGCAAATCTACCCGTTGTCACAATTACATGTGTATCATTTCCAATTTCCTGCCTCAGTCTTACTGAGATATTAAGCTTCAGAGTTATTTTTACTCTGTCATAAGATACAAGCCTATACCTTCCATAACAGCTCAGTGTAAGAATTCCTCTATTTAGTTGTTTGTCCTCTTTTTACAAACACAGCAGAATCATTTTTTCAGCATTTCAATTAATGAGCTGTGCAGAACAAGAAGGTTCCCAGAACATTTCGTAACTGACTTGTAGAAAGTGCCGTAGAACATTCATTTCTTTGTCTATGTGCCTGCCCCTTCTCTTCCTGCAGTATTAAAAGATTTGGCTTAGATCTTGGTGAATTTTGTAGTGCCGTAGAAATAAGGGTATTTAATTCTTTTTCTGGATTTTTGTTACCTTTCCATAATTTTGGTGAATGGAAGAATTATTCGTAAAGCAGTTTGGTCTAGTTGTGAAGAAGTATGTCTGCTGAAGACAGCAGAGAAGAATCCATCTTCTCAAATAACTTTTCTTGAAGACTCTAGGAAAACAGTAAAATTTGCTGTGTTGTGCTTGTCTTTCATGTCAGAGGAAAGAGACAACTTCTTTTCAATTAAAATATAATTTGTGCTAATGTGACATTTTCATGTGAATGAGTTTTCAGAACACAGTATGTGCATACCCTAAATCAGAAACACTGAGAGAACAGTCATTTGATTGGATTTTAAGTACAGTTTGACAAGGGTTGAATCAAATAGAAGATAGCATTGCGTATGAATAGAATTGCATTAAAATCTTACTTGTCATAATAACTTCATTTAATCAGCATTAAAAGTATCTAAAAATACATACACTGACATTTAGGAAAATCTTTTTTTTTTTTTTGCTAAATCAGAAATCAGAAAATATTGCGTTAACCAGTTTGTATAGTAAAGCAAATGTAGTATTTCCTCTGGAGGTCTCAAGTATTAAGGCTTGTTAAGTATTTGATAAGCTCTTCCCATGATAACTGGTTAGTTCTGGAAAGGACACCAAAGCATCAGCTCTGTCCACATAGGTTTGCATTCTGATTCCTGCTTATGACATCTGAATCAGTTCGTTTGAAGGGAAAATGTCAGTCAACCTTCTGTTGTAGAAAAGAAAAAAAAAAAAAAAAAAGGAAAAATAAGGAAAAATGCTGTGCATGATATTTCCTGTGATATTTGATGGTATTTGACAGGAGGTGAATAACCCCAACTGGTAATTCTGAGCTCACCTGATTAGAGAACACAGATGACAAACATCAGCAAAACATCTTTGTTCCTGAAATGTGAAAATAACTGCATTTTAACTAAGTTTTGCATTCTGCCTCTGTTTGTGTAAGCTTGAATAAAATTTTAAGTTATGACATCTAAATAATTGAACATGCATTTTTCAAAATAGTAGTCCCTCTGCAACTTAATTAACATTTCTGTTTTCCCTTACAGTAGATTAAACAATTACATTCTTTGTTTCTAATTTCTAGTGCATTTGCATTTTTCTCAAAGAATCTTTGCAGTTTTACTTGCTCCAAAATAGTTCAATTTGAAGCTCACAGCAAATACTTAGAGATTTGCTTGATATTCATGTGATGTAAATGTCTAATCAAATATTATGTTGAATAACCAGTACTGGGGTCATAAATGTTAATTTTCAACTTTGAATTTTCTATTTTGAAAGGGTTTGAGTGAACAAAAACTCTATCTGATTGCAAATTAGCACAGATTTTAGATAGTTGGTTTAATGTTTGTTGGTGATCTGGTACGCAGCTTACACTCTCAGCTGCTAATGCAGATAAGCTATTCTTATATAAGTATCACTGGAGAGTGATTTAGTTTGTATTTCTGTTATTTTTACTGGTAGGAAAAGAAGTGTAGCAAAACTAAAATTATTTTCTATTATGAAGAGCCATAGACAGAACTGGAGTGAATCTCAGTATTTTCTCTAGCCTATGACAAGAAAGGCAAAGGACTCCTTAAAACCAAATGTCCTCTTGACGTAAGGGCTCCTTATGTTCATCCTGCATTCCTGCTCTCACAGTGTGATATTTCTTTGGACTGTAAAACCTGATCTTTTTTTTCCAGCAGAGGAAATAAAAGCAAGCCAAACAGAACTCTAAAAAGAAATTCTGCCAGAAAGCCCAATGGCAATAGTTTTTCTCCCCATATGATGTGACATCTTCAGAGAAAGGAGTTGAGGCGAATAAAATCTTGCTCCATAGTAAAGTTTGTGCATGACACTGAGCCAAGAGGGGATTTTTTTTTTAAATCTGTAAAGCATCCAGTAATGTCTGTACTTGATTTTTCACTTTCCTAATTCTTGTTGGTGTCTTTAGTTGTATCTGCCTTGCACCAGCGGGAGGCTGATAACCTTGATAACCAACCAGCAAACTCGAACTGAGAGGCTCACAATTTGTGATCACTAATAAGCAATGTTATTGGTGATCAGTTAATTGTGTGCCAGCTTTGACTGTGTGATGCTACCTTAATGGCAATTACATTCTCTTGTATGAACAGTTGCTTAAAGGACAAGCTGTGGCTGGGAGCTAGCAATTTCCTCATTTGTGTATATTGTGTTCTATATTTTGGTGGTAACAGTACAGTCTGCACTATTTATATTTGTGTGCATTTTAAGACAGCCCATAGAACTTAAGGGAAAAAAGTGTAATCTATGTTACACCTGATGTAACCATTTGTGTAATGTTATTTTTAGTTATATGAGTTGTGGAGGGGATTCACATTTCTTTGAACTGAAGAGAAGCCAACATGCAATAAACAGCTCAGGCAGTATTTGCTCATTGGCATGTTATAGTGCAGCATCATGCTTGTTCATCTGCCCTGCTGTGTGCTACTGATGTAGTATCACATTTTTATTTAGCCTGAGTTGCCATAGCAACCACAGTACTCATGAGATCACATTTCAATTAGGAATTTCCTAGCAATCTTGATCCAAACATGTGTGCCTTAAGTATGCAATACGCTAATCAGCCCATTGAATGCAGAAGAGATTGATAAATGTGCTGCTTTCCGGGACTTGTTTGCTTGCAGGAAGGTAAGTCCAGCCTCAGCGTATTATGGAAATCTCCTTCAATTTTGAGTATTACTGAAATAAAGCAGGAAGAGTAAAAAACAGTCTTTACCAGACAGTAGTGCAGAAAAGGAAGTATAAAGTGAGAAGTATTGCTATGTCTTCATATATGTTGGAGTCTGCACATAGTATGATGGTAACAATATGTGCTACATTTGACCGCAGGACTTACACCTCTTCTTAAGAGGGAAACAGATTTCATGGCGTGTGAGTTTAGGAGTGACTGCTGCAATATCGGAATCAGAAACCATGTAGGAGATTGTATGTGTTCCTCAGAACGAAATACCCAGTTAGGTTGTTTGCTGTGCCTTTGAAGAAGTCTAAAAATAAAGGAACACGTGAATGTTGCCACTCTGCAGGTTAGAAGGCTATCTAGTTAAAATGCAAAACCATTTATGGAAGAAAATAATTAAGAATCAGTTTGGAATTGCCTGAATTCAACTTCTTCCTCTGTCCCTTCCAGTATGCCAAACACTTCCACGTGTTAATCGTGTAACTCTTTCAACTTTAGTGTTAGCAGTGTCAGTGTACCTGTAGGTACCCAATGTGTCCTGAAATAAATAATGAACTAATTAAACCACATAAAGATCAAATTGTTTATCTTTGAGGTATGATTTTTTCATTTTATCAAGATTTTTTACAAATCCTAAAATGAAACTAAACATTTTCAACAAAACAATCTCAAACTATATCCATAAATCAGTTCAGCATTAATGCTTATTGTAGAAGAATGGAGATCGATCTAGACATCAAATACTGAGGTAACTTTCCAGTATGCTTACTTGAACATTCACTTGAAAAAAATGTTTTGGGGAGGAAGAAGCTTACATTGGAGAACTTGGAACCACTGCTACTATTCATGCAATCTCAGAAAGGAGCAGGCATGGCAGAATTCAATTTCCCAATGCAGCATAAACTGCAGAAGGTTAAAATGTCATTGCTAATTTGCTATTTAGAAACTTTTACCTTGCTGACTATAACCTAAAGTTCCACCATTTTACATTTGACTGCTGTATAACTCCCCCATGCTTTTATGCTCTTTGATCTTCAAGATGTTTAACAATTTGGGGATTTCTGAATTACAACTCGCAATGATTTCTGGATAGGGCATTGCATAAACATTTCAAGAATAATACATCTATTCTATGTAGTTCAGCAATAATTTCCTGTGCTCAAGTAATTTTGATAAACACATGTGTCTAACCTGTTTGTCTTTAAACCAGCATGAGGCACTGGCCAAAGATTTATAGCATTGTATTTCCCACTTCAGTATAGCAGAGCTTTCTTGGTAAAAAATAGTGTTAAAGTGCAGCCAGATGTTCCAGAAGGAGCATTGTACCATATCTGCTGTTAAGTACTCACGTAGAATTCGTATTCAAAGAGGAAATCAAGAAATAAGATTTGTTTATTGATCAAAACTAGGCAGAAATAGAAAAGTAATGTCTGGATCTCCACTGGATGATTTAGTTAATCCTCTGCCTGTTGTACTGAATAATGTTTTAATGATGGATACAAGTATTTCATGCTGACCTGGTTATGACACTTCATACTATGCAGTTCCAAAGTGTTATAATTCAATATCCTCTGCACAATCCATTAGCTGCTTAATTAATTGCACTAATGACATTGTCCAGTGTTTGATACTTAGCGATAGAAGATTAGGTTGAAGTAACATTCAGCCTAAAACCAATTCATATAAAAACTCACTAATATTATCCCAAGATACCATCTGCAATATGAGCAGCTATGAATATCTATGACAGACTATAATGAAAGCACTCCAGTGAAAACAGCAATTCTAAGAAATTTTTATGTAAAACAGTTATGTGCTCCTGACTATGCTATTTTATACCTTTTTTCCTGCCACTTAAACAAAAAAAAGAGAACAATATAACAAACAAGAAAGAGTTCTGAAACAGAACTTGATACTATTGCTTTCACAATATAAACTTTTTTTTCTTCTGCTTGCATGGCACACCACTCTGTCAAAGTTCAATACTGCTGCATAGTGGCAGTATGACAGCTCGTTTTCATAACTAATTCAAGAAAAAAAAGAGTATACGTAGCTTTTCTTTGTATTTGTATCCTACTTAGCATGGGGAAAAAACAAGTAGAACTTTAAATTGAACTTCATGCTCTGTATTATTCTCTCCAAACATGGACTTTGAGTGGTCAACTTCTTAAGAAATGTTTGGAACATCATGGCAAAATGGAAGTTTCTAGGATCTGACTATTCTTTAATATCAGGCTGTTTTCATTAGTTGTCAACATAAACCCTAAAACCGTGTTTTGATTACTGCAAGGGAAATGTAAAGCCAAGCTCTTATCTCCCACAGAAAGACTAAAGAATTCCTGTGGTGAAATAAAAGGTTAAATACAGACTTTTCTTCTCCAGAAAAAGAGATTGAGAGAATAATTTGGAAAAGTGCTAAATAGATATTAATGATGTTTCATATTTTGATGTTAAATGATAACAAAACCTAAACGAGAAATGTAGTATGGAGCTAGTGAATGGGTTACAGATGCATTTTAGAACAAGGAGCAGAAAACTCTTCCAGCTCTTGCTAAGGAGACTTAATAGGCTAAATCCTATGCTGGTGACTGCAAAAAGCAATGTGTATTGGCAGTTTAACTAATTCTGTGATTAGTAACTAAAAAAATAGGTGGTTAGGAATTGCATCAAGAACGTAGGCATGTATGCATGAATATGAATGTCTAAAAAATAATTTCTAAATCATAAGAAGCTTTCATCAGCATCTAGAAATCATTTTCTGATGCAGAAGAAAGCAGTTTTCCTTATGATGTTTTCTCTCTGGCTCAAAGCATTGGCTTTTATGTACAGAAAGATTTTTCCATGTTTGTTCTATCTTTATGCCACTAGGATAAAAGTAGCATTATCGTTAGTTATCTTCAGTAAGAAACTAAACATTAGGGAAGCTGTTATTAGTGTCTAATGCTTGTGTAATTACCTGCTGTTAAAACAGATGACATTTTCCCTTTTAAGTAGCTGAGGGGAAACAAAAACCAAAAAACCTGTGTGGGAGTCAGTGCCTGAGATATTTCCAACATGTGGAATGCAAGTCCAGTTTTATGAATTTGAACTTTTTTGTACTGTACAGTCTTTGAAAATATGATTTATATGCAGTTGTGTAGACAATACAAAAATTTTATATAGAAATAATTCCTTGTGTTTTGTAGAATTCAGAGTTTCAGGGTTTGTTCCTTGAAAATGGATTTTCAAGCTCTTGAATAAGCACACTTTCTTTCTCTCTTTTTTTATTTTCCACTGAGAGTGCTACTTTTTCTTTTTTCTTCATGTTTAGTTTTATAGGTGTAGTTTATGGCCATGACATGTAATGATAATCTGAATTATAAATAAATTGTTGATTTATTGGCATCCAAAGATTTTTCCATGTGTGTGAAACTTTTTCCTGTGACAGAAAACAATGTAATGAAAAATGTTCCTTCTTTCCAATTGGAAAATTTTGGAAAATGTAGGAACAGGTGTCACCAATTTTCAACTATACTGATTTGTTTAAATATGGAATTTTTTATGGCATCAATGTTGCAGAAATGCCTGTAGTTGATAGCTGGGGTTATAGGGACTTAATTTGATGTAATTTCTGCTGCTTAACACTTATTAACTTTTTTTATTCTATTTATTATTCTATTTAGGAATAAAAGAGAAAGAGTTGGGAGGTATATACCAGGCCAGACCGGAAGGAGACTAACAACAAAGTGTGAGTAGAAATCTATTCAATTTTTTGTTTGATTTTGCTTTATAATCCATCTGTGATAAGGACATGCAATACGTATTTGAAAATGGATGTTTAAAATACATAATAGGAAAAATATTTTCATTACTGCTTGAAAATCATATTTCTTTTCAGTTCCACAAATCTAATCTTCTTACGTTCTATGTTTTGTGTGTGAATAGCAGACTAGATTTCAGATCTGGAATGAATTGTTTATATATGTTTAAGGCGTTTGGGGATTAGTTGCAAAAAGAATGGGATTGCAAATCCCTGAACTCCAGCACCTTGAGTTCTATCTCCAATCTAAATCTGAATGCTGTAGAAGTCATATGTAAGAGATGGTTAAGGAAGTGAGGACCTTCCTATAGTAATCCATTAAAAAATAGTGAATGATGAGAGTTCATATGTAGCTACAAGACTTTTCTGTGGTGTAAAGAGAAAACGCTAATTTATAGGCAATGTATTTTGCTTGTTGCTGTTTTATAATCTTATTTGAAATATGTATGACTGTATTTTCCTGTCAGTGCTTGCAAAATTTGGGGAAAAAAAAGACTAGATCTTTCTATGATTTTCCTAGAAACATAGCCATTTAAGCCACTGTTAACATATTGTGGTCTCTCACTTTAAGGTTTTGTACATTAATTTTCTATGATGCTGACTTGCTGTGCTGATGACTTTCTTAGCCTACCAGCTATAGTAAACCAGGGACTTTCCAGACTTATTTTTTTCTAGAGTCAATGGCATAAATATTATATTGGGAATAAAGTTATCAAAAACTTCATACTTCATTAAATGTTTGAAACTTTATTGTAGTATGTATTCAGTCTTGTTACTGTAGTAACATCACTGAAAACTGAAATTTGACTTTGCTTGTGGAGAAGGGGATGGCTGTTTTATGAATTCAAACTATATGAAAGAATACAGAGACACACAATCACTCTGTGAGAAGCAGGTGCAATAAAAAGTGAAAGTGAAGCAAGATGGCAAAAAGTAAATCTGTTGTTTCTGAGTTTTTCCACGGCTAGAAGGGAAGAAGTTAGTTTATCAAGAATGTCTTTCCAGGCCTCCGCTATGCCAGTTGCTAAGCCTCAAAGCCAGTCGGTACGGTAAAAGAAACTTAAATTCCAGGAAGATCCATTCTTATCTGCTGTTCGAAGTATAACTGTGGTTCCTTAGTTAACTGTGAGATGAAGGCAGTTTATGAAGACAGATTAATGTAGCTGCCACCTTCTACCTTGCCAAAGTTATATGGGCAACAAGCTATGCAGAGATGAGAAACTTGTGATAAGGATGTAATTATATAGACTGCAAAGCTGACTGTCTGGGTGAGGAGGCATGGCATACTGGCCTATCCATTTCAGATAGATGTTTAGGGGCCATTTTACATCCCACAGTTAAGATGTGCCTTAAAGAATTTAATGCTGTCCTTATGACTATAACTCATACCTCTGGAACATTTGCAGTTTGTGTGCTCAATGGAAGTCCTTTAGTCCAATAATTTTAAACATTATTGAGCTAGATGCTGAAGGTTGTGGCATTTTTTTTGTTATATTAAGAAATTGAATCAAATGGATTTTTTATGTCTTCAAGAAGTCTAAATGATTCACATGCTGCACCTTTAACATGTTGTCTCAACAAGTGGGATTTCTGTTGTGTTACAGCTGGAAAAGGATATTTTTGTTTTCTTTATGTGCATTGCTATAAAGAAAAGAGCTCGTGGAAATTCACAGAAGTGAGAAAATGGTTTCATTCAATTTTATGCACCTGATATTGG
Source organism: Numida meleagris (assembly GCF_002078875.1). NCBI lineage: Eukaryota > Metazoa > Chordata > Aves > Galliformes > Numididae > Numida > Numida meleagris. Next base: position 13,675,810 of record NC_034412.1, read on the forward strand.
TGATTGATGAAAGTCATAGAACAGAGAAGGAGGTAAAAATAGAGTTCTGAGATTTTAAGATGACATGAACTTAATGCTCCCGCTCCATTCCATCAAAACCTAACCTAACCAAAAATTTATCAGTAATGGCTGAGTCTATCCAGTGTAAGAAGTTTTACAACCTTCCTCAGCTATATATTCCATGATTTACCCGTCATACTTTGAGAAGGCTTTTCCTAATGTCTGTTTTGTGCCTTTCTTGATGCAATTTAAACCTCATTGCTTATTTTTCTTATCAGTGGTAGAGATCTCATTATCCCGTTCTATTTTGTTGTAGGCATATTTGTTATTCTGTGTCCCTTTGCTCTTCTCTGAACTTAAAGGATGATACCTAGTCATACTTCTCTGCCTTCTCACTCAGCTATAGAAAATCTGTTCCGTGATTGCATGAGCTACTTAGCTGTACATCCCAGAATTGCAGTGATTTGTATACAATATAGTCAGTTGATTGATTTTAGGTTTATTGTACAGCCCCCATTAATTATATTTTTTTCTTTTGCCTGTGATGACTTTGCAGCTGTATGACAGATAACTTAACTGTTTTATTTATGGCCAGAACCGTTGATTTTATTCGCTGCCATGTATTCTGGCCTTTTCAATGCTAGAAACTGCTTTCCTAGAATGACATCTTACAACTCGTAGTCTGGGATTTGATATTTTAATTATGTCATGGCTAAAACTGCATGATACTGACAAGCTCCTTCCCTCAGCCAGAAGATGTTCAATATGGGCTGCAGTAGCCCAGATTAAAATGACCTTGAATTCTTTTATTCATTTTGAGTCCTAATCCTCTCACGAAATTTTTCCAATGTGTCCAATTTTCTTACCCTTTTCCAAAATATTTTTAATAAGTATTTTCTGTGAACACATTTATTCATGGGTAATTTCTTCATGGGGAACAAACCTTGCGTATGTTCCCTAAAACCATTAGATATGAAAACTGTTATACTATAATCTAACAGCATTTCAATTCTGGTTATTAGAGCATTAAGATTAGTTCTGTTTTGCAATCAGAATATGAGCTTTTCTCTAGGAGTCCCAGTGCAGGTAAGGAGGCATCCCTTTTTGCCACTTGGCTGATGACAGAATAGACTACAGATCAGCATCTGAGAACAGCTCTTCGTTTTTCTTTTTTCATCCTGACTGAATTGTTCCTATCTCCCTAGAAAGTGAAATGTAGAAAGTGCCACTGCTTTGAAATGAATCCACTTTGAATTAGTATTATATTGCAGCATTTGTTTAACCAGACAGAATGTTATTTGTGTACTAGTTTTGGAGGAGGTGAAAGCACTGTTTTTGTCTGATTGTGTTTCCCCCATCCCTGACACAATAATAATTTCAGAAGAGGTACTGGCATACTTTAGCAAGTTTGCAGATCCAGGCATAACCTCCTGCCTTCAATCTTTGAAAGGTTACTGACAAAGAGGTGTTTTTTATTCTTGTGTTAATTTAAGATATTTAGTTATCTGCCTCTTAGATGTATATATTTCTGTACTTTAATTACTTGGTAACTCTAGACTTGCAAGTTTTCTGTATAGAGACTTTAAACTAGAAATGTTTATACTGAAACTATGTTAGCTGTTATATTTTAGTAGTACATACGTTCCAAATTTGTTTTATGCATCACATTTATCATTTTGCTTATGATTCAAAACACACGGATGTGTTTCCAGGGTTTCATGTAGTGTAAATAAATGTAAAACAAGCTCCTTGCACAAAAGTGATATGAAGTAATCAGCACCAGGAAGGCTAAGAAGTTAAATGATACTTGGAAGACTGTAATTAATATTAATTGTTTGCTTTCTAGAACAAGTGATTAAGCAACTCCACCTCTTTTGCTTGATATGCAAATCCAGCTGAATGGTAACATTGTATGATAAACACACTGTTAGAAAATCCACTGGTTGAATTTTAATCATCCCGTGTAGCAGGAGAGGCAGGACTTGACAGTGTGTGCAACAGTTAAAGAATTTCAGGAGCTTTTTAAAACCTGTCAGTTGTCTGTTTCCAATGATAGTAGGAAAGGAGATTGGTTTTTTGTTGTTTGTTTTTTTTATGAACTAGCTCAGAAAAGTGGAAAACAGACCTCTCCTATTCTCTTAGCCAACGCTTTTTCCCCTTGGACTTGGGAAATTGACTCACAAAGCTCCTGGCAAAATATGATTGGACCTTTAACTACTGGGAACTATATGTCGCTTTCTGTGAAGGTTTAAACTAATCCTCTGTAAAATACTATTCCTTGATTTTTGCTACTAAAAGTAATTCCCTCAAGTGACTGTAGTTCAGTTACTTTTCTCCTTTTTTTACCTTCTCACAAACTTTATAACAGACACCAAAGGCACAGGGAAAAAGATTTTTGCTTTTTTTCTTCTTTCTTTTTTAAATAGTTCCTTTGAATCTTTTTGAGTATTTTCTATTTACGATTTATTTTTATGTGGGGGGTTCTCGTGGATTAAAAGCTTGATGTGTTGTGTGCTCTCATAGCCCAGAAGGCCAACTGCATCCTGGGCTGCATCAACAAGGAGCAGCAGCAGCGTGAGAAATGGGATTGTCCTCCTCTACTCTCCCCTGCTGAGGCCCTATCTGGAGTAAAGCATCCAGGCCTGGGACCCCCAGCACAAGAAAGACGTGAATCTGTTGATTTTTAAAAGACCCTTCCAACCCAAGCCATTCTGTGGTTCTATGATTTGCAGTCTAACACTGATAGTTGTTCACGCATCTTTGTGATAGTCGCAAGGAGAAAGACTGCTGAAATCTACCTCAAACTGTCTCGTTAAGGGATCTGTCATAAATCACCTTATGTATTGAACTGTACAACCATTCTAAGTATTCCAGCCAAATGCACTGTCTGATCATAAATTTCTGTTTCTGGGTTATAGACATGCTTTTAAAAAAATACATATGAAGTTTGAGTATATTAAAAATGAAGAACAGTTTGTATATCAACTTAAAGACTAGCGTTTTTCCAAATGAAATATTTCTTGTATGGTGTTTGGACACCTTTGTTGGCCTTGTGCCAAGAGTTATAGTTTTGTTTTGAGGGTGGTGGGGAGGGCTGAACATTTTGGTATATCTTCTGAGAGGGATAACTAATTTTCCTGCTGCGGTACAAAAATAAAGTATAAATGAAATAAAGAATAAGCAGAGAGAGTCTGACTGTTGTGATTAAACCTAGAGCTATGATGCCAGCTTTTGATTTTTAACAGTGAAGCCTCAAGCTGTCCCAGTGATACAATGACCCTTTCCATTTTGAAATAGGAAAAAAAAAAAAGCTTATAAAATAATAACCTGACAATCACTGATAAGTTGTTTCCTGGTTTTGATTTCATTCCTACTGGGTGTGTATCACAGGGCTGATCAGCATGGACTTCTCTGAAGTTTCTGGAGAATAGAACTACACCCCTGGATATTCCTCTCCCTTCACCTTTTCCGTATTTCCTATTTACTATTGTACATACAAAATTCAAAAATAGGTGAGAACCTCCACTTAGCTGCCTATGAAAGCGCTGAGTTGAATTTGTTTGCCTTCATAATCAGTCTTTATTTAAACTTCTCGTCTTGGCTGGAAGTATTGGAACAGCTGTGCCACATGCTGTTATTCCTAAAAAGAGATGTCCAGACTGTCTGCAGTGGAATGGGGGAGATCCTCTAGCACTTGCCTGGGCTTTTCCAGTCATAGCAATAAAAATGAAAAGAAGTAGGTTTTTTTGCTTAACATGGTGTGGTTTTAGCTGCATTTTAGTAGCTTGCTCTGTTTGTTGTGTCAGAGTCCAGTGTGGCTCTCAAAGAGAGGAGGTGGTGTTTCAAAGGCAGTTACGTGTTTCAGCTACTAATGAAAAGATGATTGGTAGCAAATGCAGGGACTGAATCCTTGCTCTGGTTACTTGGGTTCCAGAGGGGTTTTGTATTCGACTCAGTTGCTGACTTAAATGTAGTGATCTGCTGATAGATAAGTAACACCTTATGAATTTAAACTTTGAAGGTAGGAAGAATGCATTATACCACCTAATTGGAACAATGTATGTTCTTTTTTTTCTCATGTGAATCTACCTGGAATACCTATCTTGCAACAACAGATGAAAATCAGTGATGATTGAATTCTAATTAAGAATCTAGCTGCATCACCAGTGAATGGAAAGAGTAATCAAGTTCTGCTCACATGTTATAATAGTTATTCATTCAATTTGCATATTTCCTTCATATCACTCGGTTCCCTAATTTGTTCCTTCTTTGCCTATTCCATTTGTATCAGTGTTCTTCCTATTATTTGTTTTTAATTGCGGCTATTGAAACTATTGAAATTGTAGTTTTGTCATCTTATTCTTGGCTTTGAACGTGAGCACTAGAGGTAGTTATTGCTGGTGGAAGTATTAAGAACTTCATAGATATAAAAGAACAACCTTTTTCCTTTGTGGTGCAGGATCTGAAAAGGATAGGAAAGTCCCAGTCTTTTTACTCTGAAAGCATTTGATCAGTTGTTATGAGCCTTTATGAAATTTGGTTAGTGAACAAAATGTATATGTTGAATGCAGTTTAACTTCACAAAGGGAAGGAGTGGAAGAAAAAATACTGGACTGAGTTTTTGTATTGTTTTATTTAGTTTCTTTATTTTCTTATTGTTATATAAGTATTTGTAACTGCTATAATTAGGGGCATAACTATGGGTGGATATCCCTCCTTAAAAAATATTTTGTAATATCATTATTGTTGGCATATAAAAGAAGGAATTATTTATAAGAATAAAGACATCTATGTTGTATGGTGCAGCTCCGTTCGTAGGAAGGGTTTTTATTATTCTTCAACTTCAAATAATTTTCAAATAAGAAAAACAAATGCCAAATAGTACTGTTACTTTTAAAGAGAGGCTGGTTGAATTAAAAATCTCATATGAAGTGGCTTGTTGCATACTTGCATAAGTCTCTGCAATTGCAAAGCAAAGACAAGAGATAAAAGAAATCTGGAAGGTGATACACTAATTAGAGAGTATTTCCAACAATTATTTTCTATTTCTATATCTTTTGAATATTTTTATCTATGTGTACATGAACTCAGATCGTTTATAAAATAAGTACTTAGAATTCAGTTTTCACAAATATTGTATGTCTGATACCATAGATCCTTTTGCTCTCAAACTTGCTTGGGAATGAAGGTAAGTCTAGTTTTATAGCTTGTCAGTAAATTTTTAGAGAACACTTAAAATTTAAGAGAACTCCCTTTAAGGAATATTACTCTTTTCAATATTTTTATCAATTCTGCTTGACAACTACTGGAGCAATACGAGCAGATAATTCTGGCTCAAGACAATTCTTCCCCGGGGATTTTTATTTGTTACAATATACTTATTACTTTTGGACAAAAATTATATGAATAGAATTTATCTATCCAGGCCAAGACTGGATTTGATACGGTCATTTATTTTATTATTTATAATGTTTTCTTTTGTTTTTTATTTTTTTGCCAAGGCATAAGATTAACTGGCCATCTGTCTATTTTACTACAAAGCAGTACCTGCTTCTCATTATTGGCAGTTAATTTTGTGGCAGAAATTCATTGAATATGTTCTCGTGTTCTGGTATATTGAGTGACATTCACAGAAATCTAACAAATCCAATCAGAGTATTAAAGGATACTTAGTAGAAGAAAAGTGTCATGAAAAATATTCATATTTGCCACTATTTAAAAATTGTCATTAGTGTCCTTTCATGTCATACCACTTGGCCAGATTCGTTCTGAGTATCTCAAAATACATGAGATATTTCCAGCGGAAAGATGTAGAATTGTTGGGCACAAGACTAGAATGGCTGTGAGTGATCTTGTGTCTGTTCAGTACACTAATAATATGAAAAGATTCTGGTCCCATGTGTTAAGAACTGTAGACTTGCATCTATTTTATATTAAGTCATAAATATGTCATGAAATGTCTGCTCAGAAGCAAAAGGATAACTGGAGATAATCAAGTGTTCTCTATTTAACTTCACTAAACTGACGATTTATTTAAATTCTTTTTTTTCCCAGCAAGGTCTTGAGAACATTTATCAGTGGAAAAAAACATCCATTCTAACAGAACACCCGTTTGAATTTTTCTACTATTGTAGTTTGCGACAACATTTTTTAGATCTTCCTTCTGACATTCCTTCTTTCCGTTTTGTTGCCATATTTAGCTGTGCCACACCTGTCTTTATCAGGGCAATTGTTGTACAAATTCTTATTCTGTTGAAATTATGATTTTGTTTAATAAGTTCTTCACAAAGCTACTATCAATAGTTGATTCTTTATCCTTCTTTGCCCTTTATATGTTGGCACTCCCACTTCCTTGCCATTACTTTTGAGTTTCAAATGAACCCAGAGTTAGTGTATAACAGTTTCTCTTCATCTTGCCTGACACAGATATTTCTGCAATGTACAATTCTCCTTGAGGGAGGAAGGGTAAGGGTTGCCTCTTGTATTCCTTTGTGTTAAGATCACCATTTAACCAGATGCCAAACTATATAGTGATCAGTGGTGCTTATTTTTGTTAAGCAGCATCTTCAGAGCATCTGAAAATATGTTGTGCTGCAGATTACGTTTAAGAATACCTGAGCTAACTTTAAATGTAGTAACACAAGACTAGAAGAACAAACGTAGCTCCACTTAACATAATTTTCTCTGGAGAAGACACTTATTTTCTGAACAAGTTGATATAATTTCTTCTGCTAATTGAGTTGTTCATTCTGCTAATGCACAGGGACATTCTTTCAGTCGGCTTGTGTTTGTTATGTGGTAGCATGCTTCTCTGGGGTGTAAACCAGTTGGCACTAATACTCGAAGCTGTCATGGTTAGAGTACTTTCTGCAAACTCATGCTAGACTATACAGAGCTTGGACAGATGCTTTGAATTTACAGAGCAGCAGATGGATCATAATATTGCAAGCCTGGAGAAAAGATTTCTCCTTGAGCCAACAGGGTAAGTACTGTGCATTGGTAGAGAGTCATGTGATATATTTGTGCTTTCCTTATTTTCATATTAGGATTTTGTTGTTTTACTATAAGCAAATGGGAAACAAATGCTTTTAGTACCTTTTTCTACACAGTTCAAACAATTCCCTGAGCCTTTCTGTATATTCTGGAGAAAAATGCCATAAGAGATATGCAAAACCATGCCGAAGTAGCTGTGTTACATTTTGGATGCATCTCTGCATATGCAGTATAGATATAAGGGCTTGCTCAAGTTTTTCTACTGTGTTTCTCTGTTGTGCTCTATGCACAGTCCAGTGTCTTGATCTTCTTCCTTATTGTACACAAAAGCTCATTTTATAAAGCTGATTGGCATCATAAAAGATAGGTTGCTGAATTAAAGTTGAGTCCTAGCTTGATTATTTAATTAAGAGTACAAATAAGAAATCAAAGCATATAATCAGAAAAGCAAATATAGTCTAGAAATTAAATAAAAAGATTTATAAGCCCCTGATGGAAAAACAGCTGCTCTGCTTCCATTTAGAAAGCTGCTTTAAATGCAAGAAAGATAATTTCATTATCACAAAATATTAACATAGACAAGAAATGATGTTTTAATATTTATCCTAGTTCAGAGTTTCTTTATCTTAGCTGTCATCTTGTCTCACTGAAAGAGAATAATGCTGTATGTCTAGAGAACAATAATTATTTTGTTTCATATTCTTTTCCAGTTAAAGCATGGTAGAATTAGGTTGCATGACAGAAAGAGAGAGAGAGAATGTGAAGGAAGAGATGTTGTCAAGTCACAAATTAGTGAATATTTTTGTTGTTGCTTAGTTTTTAATCCAAATCTACAGTATCGAGAGTATGCTGATTGATAGATATCTAAATCTGGTGGCAGGAGATATTTATTTCCAAAGTGTGTTTAAAAAAAAAACAAACTATAATAAAAATAAATTCCTTAGTGATAGTCATAATAAAAAAAGAGCTTGGTGTGCAGGAGAGTAATCTCATTTTTGATGTAACTTCCAGTTTTGTTCCAGTAGAAGGACTGACTCCTCTCTGCACTCGAAGTAAACATTTGTATTTCTAATATCCCAGCTGACATCCTTATATTGATATATATTACTCTGTATGAAAGGATATTTCTACAAGAAAATTGTACCCCTATGTAAATGTTGAAAAGTAGAGTTGACAGAAAATGTCCCTTGAAGCATTTTGTGTGATAGATAGTTTATCGATTGTCTTTTTGAAAACTGGTTTTTAATTTGAATTCAATTTATTTTGATTTGAGTGGATATTTGCACGGTTTAAATTTCAGTCTTAAACTTTTATATATTTGTGACAGTATATAGTCATATTCCCCCTCTCCCACCACTATCAAGTTGATCTTTCCAGAGGTATTGCAAAAGGCGTAGGAAATATTTTTTTCATTACCTTGATAATAACGCTTTTCAGGTGTCCTTAAACTCTAATCTTCCAACATTTCATGTATGCTACACACGGCAAACAGTGCCTTGGAAGTTAATTGAGTTTCACGAATTTACTCCAGCACACACTGAAACCCTGTTTACTGGATTTTTAATTCAATATGAACATGTTAAAATATAAAACTGCATTTTAACTCCTAGTCATTCTGTTATGCATGTTGTAGGCTTTCTCAATTAAGACACATCCAATTATATGTATTTAAAGATAAAAATCACCCTCAGAGGCACTGGGTGTGGAAACGGATTAAAAACTAATTAAATGTATGTCTCTGGAGATCTAAATTGCTTTCCTCTCCCACTTAAATTAGATATATGTCTAAATAAGAAGGAGATGTGAAGGTTAGTGATAACCTCAGGGTTGTTGTTTTGTATTTACTCTCAGATTGCCCAGCATTCCCTAGCCTTTTTCGTCATACAAAATTTTAACTTCTTTTTGGCCTTTTAGAGACTGAAATATGACTACATGTATTCTCTACGCTTTTATTTTTGTTAGTGTTAAATAACATACATTCCTAACAGCTATTGTGACTCCACATGCTCCCAACACTTTTATTGTTCCTAATGTTAAATAACATTAATTTCTAACAACCCTTTCCCAAATAAGGTGTGAATGTTATAATTGAAATTTTCTAGAGAAACTCTAAGCCAAATCATGAAATAGCCACTGCAACACCATCAGTGAGCAAAAGGAAAACATCAGAACTGTCAGAAAAAGTAGTTTCATTTTCCCAGATGCGGTTAAGGATATCTGCTTGGGAGTGAGTAGAATCTGCATTGATTGAATGGCTTTGCAGAGCAACCTTCATTACTGTGGCAACTAGTTTAAAATTAAATTGGACTGAAATTAAATTTATAATATGTAATGGGCCAGGTCATATGAGATTTTAAGTAGGTAGGAAGAACTGGGCATTCAGTATTACCCAGAGCCTGAACTCAATCTATGTAGCTTCTTTAAGTGGAAGATGGCATACATTTATTAAAGATCACCATTGTGTCTATACCTTGAGGAGATGATTCTATATAGTCAGAATTAGACTGAAATATTTTGAAGTGATGTTAAAAAGTGAATCTCATGCAATGAAGCATGGTGAATGACATCAAAGACCTTGTTCAGCTGAAAGTGGCAAAACCTGAAAGTACTTTTAAGATATAATGTTTCCATGCATTGGGTACAGGCTGCAAGGGAGACTGGAGAGGAATAGGGACAGGGTGGACAGCAGTTGTCATTGGATTCTGTGGAACTGAACAGAAGGTAGCTTGATCAAAGCTTGCATTGAGTTCAGAATCATTTGACTGCCATCTCGTCTATGTCCATGAAAAACAAATAGTGATTCAAGGAATCACACTCAGTATGTGTACAGAGTGCAAGTTGTTATTTTCGGAGTCAGTGTATTTATTAGTTTAAAATAAAGTCTATGAATGCTACTTGGAAACTTTTTTTTTAAAGATGACATACACAGTTTGCTTACATTATAAACAGTAACTGAAGCCTCCCTTTGATCCTCTAGGTCTGATCAAGTTTTACTTACTTGTACCGTAAGAATGTCAGCACTTTCAAAACTCTGTAGCTCAGGCCCTAGTTTAAGATCTTGATAAGACCACAGCCTAAAAATTACTGGAAATCCTCAAAGGAGCAGTGTCACTTGAAAGATTTACATTTGATTGAAATCCCAGATGGGGAAAAATTGTGTAAGAATATATTTATCCCCAAATTGCAGTCACTTTTAGTGACAGCAATGGAATCCTGCTTGGCAATGGAATCCCAGCTTCCTGATAGCTGTTTAAATTTCTCTTGGGACTAATATATTGCTATGGCATTTTAATTTCATTTCTGTACAAGATCTCTCATAAACCATTAATTGTTTTGTTTTAATGTATATCCCTATGTCAGTACCTTCTTTTTAGCTCTTTGTAGCTCAAACACTTTTTGCTATTTAGCTACTTGTGACACACAAGTACCCATTATCTATGAATACCACCAACAAAGGACAAAAAATAATACAAAAAATCTTCCTCCCTCTTATGAAGGGGGGGAGTCCTTCCTGAAGATTTAATGGATGATCCTAAAGTGCAAATCCTTGATCTTCACGTGATTAGATATGATTCCTATTGTTACTATAAGTGTAGTTTTTAATCTTATATGTAGTACTTTATGAGAATCTGTTGAACAGAAACCATACCACCATAAATTTAGCATAACAGCCTCAGGAGCAAACACTAAATAATGTTTAGTAATGGGTTTTATAATAAATTTATTGAGCTCTTTATGCATGCCTTTCACTCTTTTTCAATTCTAATGTTATAATACATCAGGACTCAAATGTTCTTCCTCATGATGCACTAGCTAGCAGACTGCTTACACAGGTTCTGGATAACTTAATCTAACACTTGTTGCAGACAATAGGAAGATTTTGTGGGTATAGTACCAGAACTTCATTGAAACATTAAAATACTGTCCCACCGCTTTTCCACATGCCTTTATTCAAGATGGACATGAATTCTTGGATGTGAGTTAGTATCTTGGGCATATGCTATCCTGCAACATAAACAAAAAGGCAAAGAGAAGGTTGTCAATGTTCCAAAAATACAGTTTATATTAGGTATAAGGACCACAAAATGAGGTATTTCAGTTGTATTTTTAAAAGTTCAGTGGGAAAGTAGTCATTCCATAAGACAGGAGGAAAGTGGTGTAATACAAAGCCTAAGCGATGCTGTTGAAAGCAAAAAGTCAAAAGTCTCTGACTCAAGTTTTTTCTGATTTCCTTGTGGTCAAGCAAGATGTATTTCTGACTCCATGAGATAAGCATGCATACATACAGAAATTATTAAGCAAGTGGATCTTCAAGCTTTCACTGTACAAATGGTTCTGGAATACATTTGTGCACAATGTTCTTTTCAAGTCTGAGAGAGATCAGGAGGACCTTTTTAAAAAACATCTGACAGTTGTTGAGAATGAAAATATCTAAGGCTTTTCTTCATATATGTGCGACCACCACTTAGGAAAAAAAAAAGATACTGCTTAAAGGTAATACTTCACATTAAAGGCCGGGGCCAGAAAGTCTGGTAAGAGAGAAGAATTTTCAGTGGGAAGTCCAGTCAGTGGATTATTTATAATTGAACTGGTTTAAAACTCAGTAAAACAGGAATAGGAACTCGTCTGCGTTAGATAACCTAGCAGGCCTTCCTTATGAAATTTCTATGATGTGTTATAGAATGTTTTGGTTTGGTGACTGAAGAACTCAGACGAGCAATTCTTACAGAACTGGTTTAAAAAAAAAATTACGTCAAATCTGCATTTAATATGAATGGCTTTGAGACTTCTCTGTACTGACAAGTTTGACAGTATATAGTTTTGGCATTAAATAGTACTTCTTTACAGTATTGTTCTATACTAACTTTTAATTTCTCCAGCCTAAATATATGTGTATTGTCTTTTCCTACAGGGGTTTGTTTCTGCCAATGCTTAAATGTAAGCTTGTTAGATGATTATTATTTTAGTGCCTGTGACAAGAAACATGAGGTGCAACAAGATTTATGTTTGAGTTTTATTTACCTTCTAATGAAAATGTCCTTGTGCTATCCTACAGAGAAAGAAAGCTGAAATTGCTCTTTATATTCTCTAAAATCAATGCCAAATGCTCATCTAAGGTAGCTGAGATTTCTGTATCTATGTTATTGCTAAATCATCCACTTCACTGGTCTACTGTCTTAACAAAGGTGAGTTTCTTAATCAGCAAATATGAAATTTTTTTACAGAATGGATTTTTTAGGAGTGTATTTCATTAATTGTGTTATAAATATGCAATATTTATTACGTATTGGTTGTATTTGATCAAGAAAAGCATCAATCTCCATATAGATGTTCAATACCTTGGTAATCAAGAGTTTAAATACAGTTGCTGAAGTAGCATTAGGTATGTATATTTATACCTGGGAAGGGGAATTTTGTACTAACATTTCTGTTAAACTGCAGTTATAAATTAGTTAATCGATTCATGAAAATTAAGTTACACATTTACTTCCTGAAGCTAGTTTTTGTCCCTCCAAAATGGAGGGAGAAAAGGTACACCTCTTAGATGTGTTTATCACAGTAATCCTGTTTCATGTGTGAGCTGTATAGTCCTTAAGTGCTGCCTCTGACTCCTTTTTTTCTTGTTGTGGCTATCACCAGATTTATAGACAGAAAGGAAGGCTGTTGCTTCATCCTGCCCATCACCCCTGACACTTCACATTTGTTTTCTGAAATATAGTTTCTACTGTTGCATTTTGTTTAGTGCTAAAAGGTCTCTAATGGGCTGATCTGTCTCCTCCTCTGCTTGTTGCCTCAAGTAATGTGAATAACAACCTCCTTAGACCTCAGAATCTCTCTCCTGACTTCATGGCAGTGCTTGGGCACCTGCAAACAGGTTTTTCAGCTCTAGTGTAGTAAATTAGAGTGCTCTGTGTTAGTAATGGAAACAAATACTAAAGGGAGTAAATTAAAACTCACAGCACAGTTATTATGATCTTGTAGGTCTTTTCCAACCTAGCTAATTCTATGATTCTATGATTCTGTTGCCCAAAGGAAAAGCTAGGACAGGTAGCAGATGCCACTCCTTCTTTGTGATTGTTTTATCAATTTCTGTAAATGTCACTGCTTGAAAACTGAGATACAGATGTAGCCATGAGCAAGGACCACTTAGCAGACTTGTGCAGACATTTGAATATGACTTATTTTCAGCATCATTTTTCAGAATAAGAGTACTCGGTGGCAGTTTAATGTAAAATATAGAATTAGATTTGGCTAAATGACCAGAACTCTGGATTTTGCTATCTCAGGTGAAGTTTCAACTGCTAATTTACAGAGAACCATGCTCTCCCTTTCCCCACGCAAACAAATCTGGAATATCTTTCTATATAGCTGTTACAATGCGAAGGTTTAAGAATGCCTCCATCAAAAATATAACCTATATCTGTGTGTCTCATTGCTGGCTAGGATGCTGGATCCAACCTTGAGAACCTTCCAGATGGACTGCTGCCTTTTACTTGAAAAAGAGAGACAAAGATGAAGTGGCTGTGAATGGTGAGAATTGGAGGCTCACCTCCTCAGGGATGGATGAGGTTCAGCTGGAGGCTCATCATGCCTATTCATGCATGTGGTTTGGTTTTTACAGTCACTGTGCCCCATCAGTGAAGTCTGTAAAGGAGACTCAGCTCCATGTGGTTGAAGATGTGCATAACCCCATAACTGTCAGTAGGACAGTATCCTGTTGGTGGGGAATGGAAAATTGGAGCCCTGGTAGAAAGAGTGGTGACTCAGGAGTGGAGGGACAAAGTGTAAGCAAGTGCTGGAATCTCCCTGAGTTTAACTACAACTATGAAACACTGTTTAAAATGTGTTTTCTTTTTCTATAGCAAGATTAATTGAAAAAGTTTAAGCGTTTCGAAATCATATTGCTTGCCTCAGGAATCTGAAATAGTAATGGTGTGTCTTTTCATAGTTATTTCAAATTGCTCGTGTATGTGTTAGCTGACATTGGCATAAGTAAATTGTTTCTCTGTGGTGTTTCATCTTCTTGGTTGTTTGGAATTCAGCTTAATTCTCAATTTGTCTGCTTTATGCAGGCATCTGTATCAGCATGAAGCTATTCACATGCACTTCCTCCCTTTCTGTGTGACACACTTCCATATGTGGATTCACATTTAACTAATATACACAGATAATTTCTTGTACCCTGTAGCTCTATTGACTATACTATTGATCCTGTACTGTCATTTAGAGTTAGGGTTTTTATCTGTTCTTATATCCTTCTGTCAGAGATAATACAATATTATAAGGATGCACTGTCTGATTTAGCAGAGAGATTTAACAGAGCAAGGCTGTTATGATATTTACATGACCTAATTATTTTACTACTATTAGTGATTTTCTGCTAACGACTCCGTCTTGTTTTTATCTTCACCAACTGCTTTAATAAAGTATTCATTATATATCGCGTTGCCACTGAACATGGTATTCATATGTCTCTAACTAAAGGAAAGGTATTTTTTTCCTCTTTCATCAGTGCTGAGACCTTTTGTGGAAGCAGTAGTGACTTCTTTTTTCCAAAGATGCGTTCACCTGCAGTGGATATGAGCAAATGAATTTTTGATTTGGTGTATTTCTTTAACTGTGTTATATTTTCTTGGGATTTGAGTCAGGTTTAGATTTACTGGATGTAGACTCAGGTCCAATTATCCAAAGGGCTTAACACTATCTGATTTCTTAATTTGCTTTTTTCTATAGGCATTAGCATCAATATTTATTTCCAAATCAGCTGTTCCTCCATCTTCCTTTTTTATTTCCATGTTTCTCTTGAACTGTTGACAGTTCCATGGTACACCAAATCTCATTTTCAATTTTATACTGCTTCTTTAATCTGAGTTAGATCCTGACTTTCTGAGATGAATCTCCTCAGTTAGAATATCAACCATACCCTGGATTATCAACAAGAATCAACTACAACAAAATGTTGACTGCAGAGTAGTAAGTAGTAAGAGCAGCTCAGAACTGACATAGCAAGATCCGAAGCTTCAAAGAATGGTGGAAGGATAGAGAGGGTCAATAACTGGAAAAAGTTTCAATGATGCACATCAGAAGTAGAAACAGAAGACTTTAGCAAGTCTTCTCTGAGGCAAGTTGTAGACTGATGTGGTGGTTTAACCTGACAAGCAACTAAACACTATGCAGCCTTTCGCATACTCCCCCTCACCCTCAGTGAGATAGCAGAGAGAACTGGAAAAAAAAAAGTAGAACTCGTAGATTGAGATGAAAACTATTTTAGTAAAACAGAAGAAGAAATCATCGCCTGCTGACTGATGCCCAGCCAGTCCCTGAGCAGCAGCAGCCCACCTGGCCAGCTGCCTGCAGTTTTACGGTTTCCTCACATGATGTCATATGGCATGGAATATCTCTTTGGCTGGTTTAGGTCAGCTGCCCTGGTTCTGTCCCCTTCCAATTCCTCATGCCCCTTTGCCCCCCTTGTGGGCAGGACAGTAGAAGAAGCTGAGAAACTAAAGTCTCTTTGGCTCTGTGCATCCCTACTCAGCAACAACTGAAACATTGGTATGTTATCAACGTTGTTCTTTATCCTAAAGCCAAAACATAACATCATACCAGACACTGTGAAGAAAATCAACTCTGTCCCAGCTGAAACAAGGGCAATTGGAGTAGATATGGAAGTTGTCTTTAGAAAGGATAAAGAACCCATGGTCATGCTAAGCCAGCAGGAGGAGTGAGGGAGTATCTTCAGCACTGAGTCTGCACTTGGGCAGTTTGCTTTGCACTTTCATAACTGGGTTATCCTTCAGCTCCTGACTAGGAAGTAGCAGCCAGTGAATATCAGTTAATACTGTGTGAGCACTGAGTGGTGGCTACTCTAGCACCTGCAATTTGTGTCAGCTGCAGCCCGTAAGGAGATTTTTCCTTTCTTCTTTTTTAATGTAAATACACCTGGAGTGCCTGGGATCAGCAAGTCTGTTTTATAGCAATTAAAATTACAAGGTTAACCTTATTTCCTGTTTACAATATTCTGTGCAGCTCTGTTATTTTTATTTTGGAAGTTATGAGCTATGTGATTAATAGCCACTTCTGTTGTTTAACTAAACGTCAAGAGGCAGCTGAAAGTATTTGGGGAAAACACCGAAAGGTTACTCAGCAAAAAAGAAAACAGGAGGGAGATATTGAAATGAGGTTAGAGATTAAGGAGAATCTAGGTATGTTCCAAACGTTATGTGAATACTTGAATAGGTTTCTGGCAAGGAGGTTGATCATGTATTTGAGGCTCATAGAACGAACCACCGGGGAATGCTAATAAAAATCTTTCTATCCAAAGTGGGATCAGAATTTAAATTATATTCTGTACTGAAATCAGGAGGCTTGGAATAATCTCTAATACTAAATAACAGCAGACAAAACCATAAATCTACAATGCATCATTTTTAATGGACCTTAATCTAAGGTCCTTTTAGGTGGTGCTGCACAACTGTACTTTATTTCAGAGTTTTTCATCCATTCTTTCCTAGGCCACCTGAAAGAACAATAGGCTATTATAGAATGAAATCTAATGATTTTGACATTGTAATGCTCAGAAACAACACAAAATGAGCTTTTCCGCAATGTGGATCACTGTTTGGATGTCTCAGTATACATTAACAAACATTTTGCAGCTTTGGTTTAACATGAAATATACTGAATACATCTTTTTCATGCAAAAATACTAATCAAATCTCTTGTTTCTTTTCAGTACCGTATTAACACAAAATAAGCTATTGTATAACCATAAATATTTTGCACTGAATATATGTAATTTCTGCAGCTTCTTATAGCAAAGAAAAGCTGTCATCATTTTTCCCCTTTATTGTTACCTACAAATACACATTTATTTTTTTTATGATGGGTTGCCTGATAATTAATGACAATATTGAAGGATGGTCATCTGATAACAAGAAGTCATTTGCTTATGTTTGCATAAGCTGTCTGCTGGAATTAAAAAGCATCTTTCCTTGCAAATCCATTATAAATGGATATAAACTAAAAGATTGGCTTTAGCTTTTCAAAGCTACCTAAGGGATTCCTGGCTTTGAAAATCTCAGCTTTAATGTGTACTGCTGTAAATGAGAACAAAACAATTTATTGCATATCAACATGGGAAGAAAAAAAAATAACGTGTGTAAATAATTTAGAAAGGCTGTTCTTTGGAGGACTAGCTATATCAGCTTTATGATAATAGCTTTTCTCTTGAATGTTGCTGGAAATGGCCACATTGTAATAACAGTTCATCTGGACCCAAGAAATGCCTATATGCTCTGATGTGCAGCCATGTCCTTTCTTAACTGGAGAGCTAGGGAAATGGGAAGATGTAGGGCCTGCTGTGAGAAAAATATTTGTGTCTTTGTTTCAGACCCTACAATGAGAAAACCTGGGAACCTGAAAGGGTCAGGAATGATAAATAGGAGTTTTTCATCAGGGTGGTGGTTTGGAGTGTACCCAGAAATAGCAGTTCTTACTGAAGGTCTTCAAAACTGTTGTGGGTCTTTGTACTGTTCTTACTTAAGTACAAATGGGATTTTAGTCATGTGTTTAAACATACTTTAACACAGCTGAAGAACTATCATAAAAAAAACTGTGAGACAGTGAAAGAAATCTGTGCATCTTTGCCATGCCATGCAGCAACCATGCTGCAAAACTAGTTGCCTTGAGTCTACCCAGTTTCTGTATTTTACCGAAGGGTAATAATTTCTTTCTTCCTCCTGTCTTCCAGCAGGAATGCATAACGAGCAAATATTACACAAATACTCATATGCCTGAAGTTAGAATTGACTGATGTATCTTCAGCAAATGCTATTTAATTTAATCTGCTGCAATTCATTCACTCCTTTTAAAAGTTCTCGTAAACTAAGCTGTTGCAACCCGATCTCTCAGAAAATCTGTTTATTAGAAGCTGCTAATTAATCTTTTCCCGCTTTTTACCTAATACTTTTATTCCATAAAGAGTAGATATTGTTTTTAGTTCTAAATGAAAATTTTCTGGATGACTGTCTTACATTATTTAGTATGTGTTAGCAAACAGGGCACCAGTTCACAGCTCAGCTTAGATTGTTGGGAATTCTAAGATTATTATTTTTTATTGCTTCCTAAGGGGTGCTTGCAGCTGCTTACATGTATGATGAAATCTGTATCTGTTCATGAGCTATGACTTCTGTGTTACAGACTAAAGCGTAGCCTGAAGAAGGCTGTTTGCTTTCCCTTTTCTGTGTTTCAGATTTTGTTGGTTTTTTTTTTCCTCTACATTTTTTCCAAGTTACAGGTGGAAGAAAAGTGGGACAAAATGTCAGTTAGTGAGGAAGAACATGTAGAAGCATAACGTGGTGTTGCCTTCTCATCCATTCTTCCCTGGACCTGTCAAACATGATACAAAACAGATGGTAGAGGCAACACGGTGCCATGGGAGAGCTTTTGATCTTTGGTGCCGACTTTCATAGCGAAACTGTCCAGTCACCTTGTGAGCAGGCACAATGCCACAGCAACAGATGAGGAGGAGTGTAAGTAGCAATATATCATATCTGTTTGTTGAGCTGAGAACGTCCAAAGGGTTTTAGGTTCAAATAAACAGCTTGCCCGCACTTGATGCGACAAAAGGACAAGAGAAGGTGATTCAGAGATATGTATGTCCTTCCCAGTTCTTTTGTTACACATTGCCTTTGGAAAACTGCTCTTTGATATAACCTAGAGCAGCATAAATATAACTCTCCTTTTAGCAAATGGATTGCTTCCCACAAGATAGATCTGTTCTACTGTCTTGTCTCACTACCTCTGATTTTAGCTTTGATGGCAAATTAAACTGTAAGTGGGATGCTTAGGAAACCACAATGTGAACATTCAGTTAAAAAAAAAAACGTTTGCCAAGCTTTTGGATTAGCCTGTCAAGTCTTATTATTCTTTGTGCACCAACTGGCACAATAAGGTTTGATTTCGTAATCAAGATTCTTTACATCTATTTCAGTGCTTCTTAGTAAAGTGCAGTGGTATTTGAGATTTGTTGGACATCTTCCTTTTATATATCTACATATGTTTTGTATTTCTAGCTTGTTGATAAGCACTGACATTCATCTTCAGATAGTCATACCGAAACAAGAGCGAAAATAATTATATCTGCCTTACATGTCATGTATTTTCAGTTAATAAGACTTTCTCAGGGATGAAAATGGAAAATTTAATAGCAGTTTCTCTAACTGAAGGTCTTTCAATCTCACATTGGTTGGTTGCATCATGATATTAAGTACTTAATGTTTTTCAGGAGCAAGAAACAAATCCATGCTTAGACAGTGGAATTTCTTACAGCTCCTGTTGTAATATTTTTCTCAACTTTGTCGTTCTAAGTATAACAGTTTTGAAGAAGTTTAAAGATTTTAAAGATTAAGTCTGTACGGTTCAGTAGAAATGTAATTTGCCTCAACAGAAATAGCTATGAATTCAAAGAATTAAACAGAATGTGAAAGCATTACAGTTAGCTTTCAAAACATTTTGTAAAAGGATGTAATTTTCAATGAAATCATGAAAATTTTCCAGAAGTCAGGGATCAAAAAGAAACACTTAAAAATCTTATTCATCTGAGAAAACTGTATTTACTCCTTTCAAAACTCCTTTCACCTTAGCACATCCAAACTGGTTCTGAGCTGCAGAATATTGAGTTTTGCTATTTTAATATGAATTTTAGCACCTTCTTAGCATCTTGGCCACCAGCTTGTGGAAACATCTAATTATTTTCATTACTTCGGTTTTCATTGAAAAGAAATTGCTTTCATCATTTGTAGGAAAATTATAAAGTGATGCTGAAACATAAAAGAAAAAAAAAGTAAATTAGAAAAAGCAGAAGTAACCTCTGCTCAAATTTAGCGTTTAGAAAGCAATATGTTTTGATGTCATTAAGTATATTATGTGAGCACCAGGATTGGTAAATCTCGTGTCCACGAAAACTGTATCAGAACTTGACAAGAGAAAGTACAGTTCCTTTCCTTTTTTCCAGTAAAAGAATAAAGAAGTTTACAAAGTTGCATGAGAATCCCTGCATGCAATGACACAGGAATGTAGATCAGTACAAAATTTTGCTTACACTTCTGTACAGAGAGAAAATCTGTTTATTCTGCAGTTAATACTCAAATTGCCCAGATAACTTTTTTTCTGTGGTATTCAGGTAAGGATGTAAATTACAGCCAGTGATTCAGCATCCTGTTCCAAGGTTACTTTCTCCAATCAGTGTTACTGCTGTTCCTTTTGCAGCCACAGACAGGAAGATGTTTTATGAGAAAGTTTAATGCTGTGAAAGCAATAAGCATAGTTTTTGTATTTCTCTTCCGGCCCTCTTTTTCAGTGCTTGCACTTCTTGCTCTAATTTCCCTATAATGTTTCTTAAGTAATCCAGGCAGGTTGTGAATAGTTCTCCAACAAGTGTGTTGAGTGTTATTAAAAACAAAAACAAAACCCAAGACACTGGCAGTAAAGCTTTAGATGAAATATGTTTTATTTTAACAAATGAGAATTCTCCAACAGAAAGCTTTCTTTTTACTCCTAAACTGGCAAGAATGCTTAGCAATATTACCTTGCCCCCATTGCTTGCAGAATGTTTTCTAAGCTTGCTCCAAAAATTTTCAATGTCGTAGATTTTTACATTCTCCTTTTTTCTGTCAATTTATTAATCAGAAGAAGCTGAAGAATTTCTCATCCTTTTTGCTGACAGTGGACTTCTCTGGTTTTAATACTGTATTTTTATTTTGTATGTTTGTGATTTCCCTAGATGTTAAAAACAAATGAAAACAAAACAAAACAAAAAAAACATGATCAAGTGATTTTCTGTTTTGATTTCAGAAGTTGGAAACCAATGCTTATTATGAACTATTCATGGTCAGCAAAGCAATATACTCAGTGCTTGGTGTCCTGCTGCTGCATGAATGATTTCTAGAATTTGTAGCCAGGTTTCATTCAGCTACTAAAGAAACTGGAACTGTAAAATGGAAAAGGGAAAAATAAATCATTCAGTAACTAGCTGAACTGTTATTCTCTTTATTCACTTCATTTTCCTTTCTATTCTGTTGTTGCAAGGCATGAAAAGTTATGCCAAGCATTTTTTTCAGCCTTAACAGCATCAGGGCAGGTAAACTCCAGAAATGCTTTCAAGCTCCTCTGCATCTGCCTGTCAAGCCCATTCTTTTGGCTAATCTGAACCATAGAGGAGATTTGTCTGCCTCTTTATTTTCAGAGGCAAATTGAGAATGGAATCTGGTGATTTTTTTTCTTGCTTATCTCTTTTCTCTTTCCTGGAAGTCCATGATTGCCAGGTAGAAGAGTTTTTCTGCTGCTGCTCTGATCCTGTTGTCTTAGCAGCAAGAAGGAGTGGTAAGGAAGGTCTCTCAGCCTCCTCGCTGTATCTTTAGACTTCTCTTTCATGTTTCAGCTGTTGTTCAACAGCCTGCAGACCTCTGGCTGTGATTGTAAGCACCTCACTTATCAGACTTTTTGACCGAGCATTTCATTGATTACTTGTACTTCCTTTTTAAAGGCTCCTCACTGGCCCAACTACATTTCTATTATGCACAGGTAATACAAGAGGAGATAAGGCATCCTCAGTACTATGTATTATGTTGAACCGAGAAATTTCTCTGCACTCTTCTGTAATCAGGTCATCTCAGTAACACCTCTTGTCCATTTAAACCTCATCTGCTTGTTCATCTCAGAAGTCCTTCACAGAACCCATTCTACCATTCTCTGGCGAATGTGCTCAATTTTGTCACAGCAGGGAAGATGTCATGAGAGGAGATGAAATCTCTTAAATATTCAGCCTCCTAATCACAATAATTCTGTCTGGAATCTGGGGTTTAAATGTATTCAGCCAGAAGTCAGATGAGAAGCAAGTTCAGTCTGCAGATGCTAATTAGCAATTAGCGATTAACTTATGGTCATGTTTTCTATCATGGCCATTTCTTTCCTCAGAAACACTGACCACAGCAGACATTCAGACATTCAGCTGAAGGAGATTTTTGTATATGACCGAGCAGAAGCTGATGAAAAGAATGAAGAGGAGAGTTGTATTGACAAGGCCCTAGTCTAACCACATGAAATCTTGCATGCAAATCCCTGTCTTTTAGGATTTTTACCTCATTGTCGCTTTACCCTGTGTGGCAACAATATATAGACACTGGTAGGACATGTTTAATGACTATTCACAAAACAGTGATGAAAAGCAAAAGGCATTGCCCTTCACATGATTATTTTGAATTTGATTTTGACGTACTCTGGAAAGGTTCTGGCTGTTGCATATGGTCTTTTTGAAAAAAAAAAAGCAAAAGTTTAGTTTACGTACTCTTAAAGATTCTAGTGCATGCACCAGCTACAAGGATTCATTTCAAAGGTATAATGCTATAAATTTGGGGTGAGGGGGCTTTGTGTCAACACTTGACGGCTCATTTTCAGGTTCAGTACCAGCACATGTGTATTTCTGTCATGGTTGTGGTTTCACCAACAACCAGTACTGATGTTTGGTCGTTGCTGAGTGATGGAAGCATGCCCTGGAGCTGAAAGGTGCTGAATTAAGCAAGGGAAAAAAAAAATCTGACAGGCAAACAGTAGAAAAATAGAGCAGATGGTTTGTTTCTATAATCGGTGAACATTATCAGTCAATCCAGCTGTAAACAGCAACAATGAGGAAGCTAAAGTAAAGTGGTAGTATTGCTGCCAGTGGAAGATGATTTCATCATTCACTTGCTAAAAATTAAATGGACTGCAGATTAATGTCAAGGGAGGAAGAAACAATCCTTATCCCAGGCTGCAAATACAACCTTTTAATTAATTCCTGAAGGAGTGACATAAGCATGCAGATACAGCAAGGTGCCATTTTCTCTTGGGGAAAAAAAAGAAATATATATATTTCTGGTACCTTTCATTTTTAATGTATCTCTGGTGAAACTTTCCTGGGAGAGATCAATGGAAAGTCAACTCTTTATGTCACTTGTTTTTTTTTTAAATATATACTTTACAAAAAAACTTTGTAATTCTAAAAGGATTTAATGTTGAGTCACTTGAAGAAAGGAATAATTACAAAACTAATGAAAAGATTGGACTGTTTTTACTTTATTCAGAAGTCTTCTCAGTCAGATCAAATGTACGCAGAGCAAACCTGTGGGGAAATGCCAGTATGTAGTTAGGTATAAGTCTGATTAGTCCAAACATGGGTTTTTTTGGTGCGTGTTTTTGTTCTGTTTTTCTTTTTACTACATCCTATGAACACATGACAATGTGAAGAAGAGAGAAGTGATGATGCCATTAGAGTTTACTTGCATGTCCACATCTAATAAACTTTGCAAGCATGAAGAGAAGCATTTGCCTGAGAAGTTTGCTGAAACAGACCTTTGGTTTCCATTCCTGAGTCTAGTAAGTATTGTAGTTGTTTAAATAAGTAATGCTTTAAAATCCTACTTAAATTAGAAATTGATTATGACAGCAATGACTGATTTGACTTTTTTTTGGCTGTATTTTTTTTCTGATAAGGTAACGTAACTCAAGATTTTAGGTAATTCACAGATAGTGAGAGTACTAAACCTCTGCTTAGAAGGGAACAGCGATCTGAAACCTCACTGAGTTGTGGTTACTTTAAAATGTCAGTTTTTGTAAGGGATTATGAAGTAATATAAAATAAAATGTGAAAAATGTGTTGGTATTATTCACCGTGTTAGTACATGCTCTACGTATGAACTTAACACACATTTATTGCTATGTTACTATTGTAAGTATTAGAAGGTGATATTTCTATTCTATAAATGTGCAGATGTAACATTTACAGTAGGTGTCCTGCCAAAAATTTGTTCAGCAAAGCAATACTAAGTCATCTATATTAGTGGTATGTAATATTCTTCAGGTACATCAGTGCTGCGGACATTGATGCTTCCTTCCCATCCTTCCACAGTCCTGCTTTCCTGGTCTCATCTTCCCTTCCCTTTGTCACTTCTGCTTTCATTTTACCTTTCCCTTGGTCAAGGCCCTAGCCCTTGGAACAGCAAAATTAAATTGTTCAGAAAACTTATATCATCTTAGATTGAATCAAAATGGCCAAACCTAACTCTCTGTAGAGGAAGGCTGACCTATCTATGCTTATAGTACTTCTATATATTAAAGTTATTTGTCTTCTGCAGATGTTGCAAGTTACTGGTTAAAGCTGAATGATTCTCCAGCCAATCTTGGGGCTGCCTAATCTTATTTTTGCTCTTAGCCATATTTCAAATCTCTGGCATTTTATCTAGCTATATTGAAAATGTAAAATAACTTCTTAGGTTCTTAAGTTTTCTTTCTTGCTCAGCTGGAAAAATTTCATTGTTCCTCTGTTATTTTCGGACTGTATTGCTGATTAAGGCGCATTTTTCACAATTTTTCTGTGTAGATCTGCTTTGTTTTTTGATATATTAACTTACAGAATACGTACAGCAATATTAATATTTTAAAAATATATACATCAGACTAGCTGTTCAGATAAAAGTAAAATAGTATGTTTTGATTTCATTTATGTCACTGTTCATAAATATGTGTAGTGACTAAGGGAAGGATTTTTTTTGAAGAAAATAAAAATGTCATATACATATTAGTGAATTCTGAACTTGTTGAAGTATGCAAAACAGAAACCTTATTCTAAAAGCTATACTCTATTTGTCACTGAAAAAAAAGGTATGGCTCATTATTTGTAAATAATGTATGAAGGATCAGCATTTTTATAACAACTTTGAACTTCATGAACTATGAATGCTGTACAGCCCAAGCACTAGTGACAGAAATATGCCAGTATAATCCTAAATAATTTAGTATAGTTTGAAAAATAAGGGTATTGTCATGCATGACTTGTGAATTGAACAAGAAGCTGCAGACAGTGAATAACTTGCTAGAAATTATTTCAGTTATTTTTAGTGCTGGTCCAAGTTTAATTTGCACATATATGTGACTTAATGGAACAGCTCAGGTGCTTAAGATTAAGTGCTTCGCTGGGTCAAGACCCTGTTTGATAATGCCTTGTCCTCAGGCTATACTAATTCATTTTCTGGCTGATTACAGTGGTGTATAAGAAGTGTGAAATTGCTTTCCATTGGAATTTCTCTCTGTGATAGTGATGTGTGCGTCTTTTGAAGGTTATCTGCTCGGGATTCATCATCTGTGGTGCAGTGAAATTCTCCTCCCCATATTACTTTCGTGAACCATGATTTATACATTTCGACTCTGTTCAGAGCTGAATAGAAGCAATAGTTTTCTGTCTCATTTTCTTGAGTTCTTGAAATCACTTTTCAAGCTGGGACATGTTTTGAGGGATTTCTGCCAAATCAGCGCTTGTATAGAGGTTGTATGAATTTGCTGGAAATTCTGTTGCTAGTGGCATAGTTAGAATGGGTTTATCTTTGAAACCTGTTACCTGAGGGGATGTAATGAGTTAATTTCCTTATCTTTCTGGATCCCAGTAAGTAAATAATTGTCAAAACCTCGTATATTAACAGTGTTTTGTTGGACCCAAGACACTTCACCATTATCATCTGTGCCTCAGGCTGAGCCAGGCTGTTTAACAGACTGAGGAGGGGAAGGGCAAAGTAAAACTCCCACCCAAACTTTTGCTGTTACATAAAAGACAGACATGAGTACTGTTTGGTTCAGCCATTTCCCAGATGTGCCAGATGATTTGCATAGCATCTGTTAGCCTTGCAGTGTGAAAGTGGGGACACAGAGACTTGTCAGTCCACACTTAGAATCTATGGATAGGGATTAAAAAAAAAATAGTTTGTCCCCAGGTGTCTTGGAGGAATCATAGTCTGGTCAGATAGGAAATTAGTTTGAGCTTCATTTCTAAATGAAATGAAAGGAAAGGCGCTTTGTTTCTAAATATTTTCATCTCTCGATGACAGCTTTTATGTTCTATGAATGATGATTGGTAGAGTCCTTTTTCACCATTAACCTCTAGCCATATTACCAGGCCAAAGTAAGGAAGCCTATGAGAAAAGATGCATAGTCAGTCCAGCTGATTGCTATTGAATACTGTAACAACTGCCAGTTGATGGCCTGTCTCTGTAATTAGGAAAAACTGGGTGTGTGCTATTCAACTCTGTACTTCTGGCTTAACTTATTTTTCTTTGAGAGGGGAATTCTCTCACAAGGAGAATAAATAGTCTGTGGAGGAATGAGAATGCAGCTGGAGTGGTTGGCTGGGTTTTGTTTTGTTTTGTTTTCCTCCAGCTGGTCTGCTGTGTGGAGAACAGGAATGGGACTGTCTGACCTGACTAGGTCTTTGAAATAAGCAGTTTGGTATGTGAGTTTGGTATGTGCTGCAGGGAGCCTACCTGATGCTTGAAAACCTTTATTTCCTGGAGATTGTGTTGAATAGTTGAACTTTAGTTTCTGAGAATGTAGCTGAATCCTAAATGGCACTACATTTCAGATCCACAGTCTCAAATGATCTAAATCTTTAGCAATTACTATCTTTCCAGTATTTGCACTGAAATGCAAACTATTGTGTATTATCAAGAAAGTGACCCTGTTTTTTGGCAGAAAAGAATCTACAAGGGCTTGGATTTCCATCCAATCTACTACCTTGTTTTCAAATAATATACTTTTGAACAGATTATTCTTTATTCTCCCTTCTTGTATAGTTTTGAAACCTTCCGTATTTTCTTATAAGGGAAAATACATCATTAGTTTCAAATTCTTCTTTTGCCTTTTATTTTTTTCATTTTCTGCTCACAAAATCAGTCAAGTATGCTAGACAGCACCTGCTGACCACTAGGAATCCAAAACTTTTTCACAATGCTCAGCAGGAGATCAGCTACTGACCAAGAATAACAGGAAATACATAATTTAAGTGCTGCATTCCTTTTGAGCTGGTATCTCTAGAATTCTGGGAGGTGGAAACTGTATTGATTTTTCCATACCTCTGTGTAAATTACAACACACTGTTATTAAACTTTCTGTAACTCCTGAAAATATGTCTTATTCGATCATCCCTTTCTTTTCTGCCTTTCTTTGTCTTGCTCTCTTCCCCCCAGCCATTTCTTCCCCTTCTTATTCACTCTTCCAAATAGTTTATTTATGCTGATGTATAAATTTAGCTATGCCCAAGTGTACATGGCCAAATCCACTACTCATGGTCATGAGATTTAGAAGCACAGTGCAGACATGTTGTTTGGAGAAACGTGTGTACAAAACCATTTTGACTTATATATGTGTCCACATATGCCATAAAAGCAGGAAACCTCCATGCAATAATGATTTCACTTGTTTAACTCAACCTAAATTGCTTGGTCTTTTATAATAAACAGGCCACACAATTCCCTTCTACATGAAAGGCCAGGGGAGAGCCTGCATACAACTTCAGGCATATTTAAGCTTTGTTTTGCTTTTAAAAATAGAAATAAAATAGTGTTTCTTGGTGCTGAATATTCAGAGCGAATAGATTACCCCATGCACCTGTAATTGTTTGTCCTCTAAACTGCTGGATAACGTGATTTGTTTGAACATGTTGGCAAAGAGTCAGATTATATTGTGAGAGAAGAGTTGAAACAAATTCTGATGTAACTCC
Organism: Numida meleagris; assembly: GCF_002078875.1. NCBI lineage: Eukaryota > Metazoa > Chordata > Aves > Galliformes > Numididae > Numida > Numida meleagris. Next base: position 13,703,384 of record NC_034412.1, read on the forward strand.
AGTATGAGACATGAAATATATTTTGGGTTGAATGTTTTCTGTCAACCACTGGAGCAATTTTTAAAGTGATGGAAGTACTGAATATTTTGTTTTCAGATTTTAATTAGCATTCCAGTGATGTTGATGGGAGCTTATTATGCAGTTTGACTCTGCCTCTCACAGAAGACAAGTTTGTAAGATACGCTGCTGCTTTTCAGTGCTGTGCAAGAAGAGAAAAAGCTTTATCTGCCACACACACAGTGGGCTGCATCTTGCTCTCTTTAAAAAATTCTTTTTGGAGTTTGGCAATCAGAGTAGAGATGATACACAGGTCACGTCTCCAGCCACTCTGTTTTTGAGTTATGTTTTCTGAGTCTTTAGAATGATGACAAGACTAACCCAGCCTTCCCAGTGTGAAGGCATATTTAGTTCTCTGGTCTGCAAAGGTAGTCCTCAAAATATGAATTTGTTTGGCGTTTTTTTTCTTTTTTCCTTTTCTTCTTTGTTCTCCTTCAGCATTCACTTTCTCCTTGTCTAACTCCTTTCTATCTTCCGCATTACACTCTTTCTGGCTATTCAAGCATTGCAAAGGCGCTGTAAGACTTTGGTAATATTCTGTTTAAAGCGAACTCCATGTTTACCTGTCTTATAATATGCGTAGCATTGTGGACTGATATGTGCTGTAAGCTGTATTTTAATAATGGTCTTGTTTAAGTAAAGTAAAATGGCTAAATGCCCCCTTCTCTCCCATTGTATCTATACTAATTTATTCTGCTGTCTTATGTACAATATTATATGCCTTTTGTTTATGAACTATAGAAGATAATGTTCGCTATAGCAGTAAGGAAAGGGACTTTTAACTTTCATTTAATAATAAAAGCTTTAGAAACACAAGTATGTAGACATCGATCCACATATTGTATTTATATAATTGTAATCATTGTGTATTTTAAATTCTATATAATCTGAAAATCTTCTGGATTATCAATTACATGTATTTCACAGTTAGTACTTGGAATTTAAATAGGTCAATGGGACATGGACCATTTATTTTCTGACGTAGAAATTTGTACAGGGTAGTAAAATTTCAGTATAGTTCCTTCAGAGAAACACTGAACTTCAGAAATAAACTCATTTCAAATTCAAAGGCAAATAGCTTCTATCTGAGTTGTTTCTATTACAGAGGAGATGAGGAAGACATCAGAGATAAGTGTCAGTCAAATTAGGAGATCTCTGTAAAAAAAAAAAATATATATAAACATAAAATAACTAAAGCTATTTTCTTGAAAGCACTTTAAACCAACCATGTATGGACAATTCTCTGAGTCTGAAATCAACTTTTTCATCTGTGGTTAGGTATCCTCTAGCATTGTGCCTCCTTTCTGAAAAGTCAAACTTCTTAGTGTGATCCATTCACATAAAAAATAAATCTTGAAGAGTAGCATAACGTGGGAAAATATGTTTTAACTAATTTTTTTTCTTTTTTGTGAAGAGATAACTAAACATTTCAATTTCACTGGAAATACTCCTATTCTAAAAATATTTTTATCACCCCCCTTTTGGTCAAAAAATCCAAATATAGATATCTTCCATGAAATAGAAAATCCAAGAAACCTTGGTGTTTTAACACTGAAATGTTTTCCCTTAGCTTTTAATGTAATGTTTTCTTTTCCCTTTGAAAAACTGTGGAAAAACTATATATTCTTTGAACTGAAATGCTTTGTTACATTTGAAACTGACCAACAAACCACTTCAATTGCGTTGTGCTACGTTTTATTGGTTCATCTTGATTCTTGTGCCTCTTTTGCTACAAATACAAAGATGTTTGACCAAACTATAACTGTTCCGGCCCACCTTGGTTTCTTTGGAAGAAAACCACAATTTGTCAGCATACCCTAACTGTATGCACCCAAGCTAGTGGTAGGTTAATGTCAAGCATGTACACAAAAAAAAAATATCTTGATTTCAGCACTGCATTTTGACTTGGGTTGATTCATCCTATAACAGCACAATTTATTTGAATTCTTCCTCTCTTCCCAATGCCTAGAATGTTTTGTAAATTTTTAAGAAAAAAACAACACTGAATATTGACAGAGAGTTCCTCTCCGGATTATGTAAGTTTCCTTTGTCTTTTATTCAGTGTCTCTGGAGATAAAGTGGAAGACAAGAGTATTCTCTGGATATTTTTTTCAGTCAATTCCTTTATCCTGGCTTTTCTTAGGATCAGTTTTCTGTTCCAATACTTTAACACGTTGTAAGACCTCACAGGGTACGAAGTCCTTGGATTGGCTCTTAATCCCACTGAAGTCAGTGAGAGATTTTCCATCACTGACTTCTTTTTGGGAGTAGGATTTCCCACCTACCACATCTGTGAGATCTTGTATTTTGCAGAGCAACACTCCGTTATCTTGCTGGAGGGCCACAGGACAGAGGCAAATGGTGTTGACTTCCTTACATAAGTCAGAAGATTCTTCTTTATTAAAGTCAGTTATGTACAAGCTTTATTATTTTAATCTTCGAGTACATCATTCATACTAAGCATCAGTGACTGTATTTTCCTCAATTTCGTATGTGTTCTCCCATCTGGTAAATGCTAATTTACTTTTGGTGTACATTTTCTAATAAAAGAATGTCTTTCTCAGCTGCATATTATGACAAACATTTTAGGAGCAGACCATTGCATCAAAACAAAAATGCTGACAGCTACTGTTAGATTTGAGGTAAAAATTGGATAAAAAAATCAAAGAAAGAAGCATGAAACACTCATTTTAGAAAATTATTGAAGTTTCTACATAAACAGAGGTTTGATTATTAAGAAAAAAAAAAAAAGCTTGTATTGCTTGCATCAGAAATGCATGACCTGGGGATTTTTTTTCTGCTTTATATGCCTTATTAGGAACATGAGAATCATTTAAAGGTTCAGTTCCAGTGGGTAATAAAATTAGTAGAAAATGTCAAACATGAAATATTTGATTTTTTTCTTCTGTCTTAAATTGAATAATTTTTCTCTCAGAACATTTTTTTCCTTGGATTTGTTTTTGATTTTTACAGTGATCTTGACAGAAAATATTCTGTTTTTTTCATTCACAGAATCAATTTTTAAAATAAAACTATTATTATTGATGAAAATTGTCCCATGCCTTCTAAATCAGTGCATATGCATGCTCTGAAATATCTGTCTTTGTGAGCTCCATGTATCTGAAATACGCTTTATCATATATCCTATCAGGAAGCCCACACTCCCATTTACAAATCGGAAGACAGCCAATAGAGTCATCAGAACCACAATACATCGTCTGTAGCAAAAAGAAAATATTTCCAGCACAGAAGGGTTGAGGTTGGAAGGAATCTTTGGAAATGGATTATCTAGTACTACCTTCTGACCTCAACAATGTCCCCTAGAGGAGTAGTAGAATAAAGACAATGATGCAGATTGTTGTAGGTCAGGAAATCACATGAAGTCTGTCCTTCACACAGGATTGCCTACAAGGCTAGAAGTGTAAAAGATTTTTAGTAAATTGCAGCCGCAGTTGAGCACTTTATTGACTCCTCTATTTTGTGTGTCAGCATAGCAGTTCTGTGTGTTTGTGGCAAACCAGTGTTGTGAAAGTAGAGAGCCACCTGAGCTGCCCATAGATTTGTAGAGGATGACTGTGTTCAGTTCCTAGGATAAAACACAACAGAAAAAAGCAGCACAACAATGTTATGAACTAAGATTGACTGTTTCCAGCAGTTCCCTTTTATTCTTAAATGGAGGGAGTCTTTAGTGAAAAGTGACAGAGAAAATTTGGATAAAAGACTGAGTACTTCATTGTTTTCAATGAGATCAATTTCCAATGAATCTTATAAAATGAAAAGTGATAAATAAGTAGTCACCATAGCAATAGGGTGTGTACACACGTATTTGTTGAGGGAATCTTCCAACGGCAGATTGTGGGCTGTTCACAGCTGCAAACATTGGTTTATGGAGACGTATTTCATCGGTTACAGACTCTTACATAAACAAGCTGAGCAAACAAGCTGGAGCCATGTAAACCCATAATTACTCTCTCTAAATCTCTGCACTGACATACTTCTTGGTGCTGTTGGAGATATTTACAGTCCAACAGTACTTGAGGTATCATCAAGGACTCTCATCTAATGCCTGTCTTGCTCAATTTCCCACTGAAGTACTAAATAATCCTCTGCAAGAATCTTGCTTTGCTTCCTAAACTATTCTCACTCTCCTCAGTGTAGAAAAAGACTACAAATCACATTCAGAAATAGTAATGTAAGCCTTGCAGACAGAATTTATTGTACGCATCTAATTGTTTTTATCACGTTTCATTTGGGGTGCATGAGACAGGACCAAGAAGTACATGGAGTTTGGAAGACAGAGGGGATATTACACTTGTTCAGCTGACATCTAAAGTAAACATTTGCATCCTGCTTCAAAGCCTTCGGCAGTGACCTTAGTAAGCTTTAACACTATAGTATGCTTCATTTGCTGGCAGGCATCCAAGCTACATATTCACATATTCTGCAAAAATATAGCTCATAATGTCCTGCAGTACATTATAGATAGGGAAGTTGTTGTTGCTTTAAAATAATAACAGTTGAAAGACTGAAATGTAAATAGTCCTCAGCCATATAAAATTTACATTATTAAATCCTGCAGTGGTAATTTCATGTAATTCTGCTACGTGCATCAAGCTTTCTGATAGGCAATATTAGTGAAAATATCTTTGTCATCAAAACCACATTCAGTATAGCAGAAACAAGAAAAAAGAGAAAGCTTTGTATAAAATTGACATAGCAGCTGACAGATTTAGGAGTGGAAAACAAAATGACCAAATAAAATAGAAATGGTTCAGCTGCCTCAAACAGACAAGGTTTTTTCAGCTTATTATGAATTTAGACAATAATTGCCTTGGATATGGTGCTAAAATGAGACATATGGGGTTACAGGCAGAACTTATCGCAATCACCATGATCTGTAAAGGAAATGTAGGCTGAGTAGGCTGAGGCTCCACAGCAACAGAGAAAAGCGCTCACTTTCAAAAACCTTCAATGCCCAGTTATTCAAAGTGATTAAAGCTAGATTAAAATCCAGGAAGTTCACTTTTTTTTAGTGTATTAAATAAGCTAACTTCAGCATTACATGTTCTTTGTGGTCCCTATTTCACATTTCTGTAACGACTTCTCTGCCAGCTCTTGGTACAAGAATGCTAAAGACATCACTATACAACAAAAGAGCACAGAATAATAGTAATAATTAACAGTAGTATGGAGCTTTGCAGTGTGTATGCCTTCCCATGATTGGGGGAGAAATAATTCTAAGCGTCCCTGACACATTATTGGTATGTTTGGGATTCTTAGTGTTTCCATAGCACCTGACAAAAATTGAATGGGATCGGACTCTCAGTGGGGCAAAATGTTACAGCATATGCTGTGAATGCGATTGTTTCTTGCTTTAGAAAATAGAAATGTTATAAAATATTGAAGAGACTTTACATACAGTTCTGATAATAAAAGAGAAAGAGTCCAAACCCACTGTGGCTTGGATCAGGGTGAAGTTACTGATATTTTTTTTAACCAGGTTTTATGGTTTATTACAGTTTGTCATGACTGAGAATCATTTCATGGAAGTGGAATCAAATGTAGATACAGGATCGGTCTATAATTGCGAAGTATATAAATTAAATTGCTCATACTGACAAATTTTCTCTACATCCTAAATGTGTTACATCTATTTCTTTTAAAATCTAACACTACCGTGTAATGTACAATGTCTTGTAAATCAATTGGTGATCTACACAGTAGGCCATATCTTAGTGTTATTTAAATGGTTTGTCCAAGATATACTATAGGGAAAAGCAAAATAGTCTTCTGTCCCAGCAGTCGTCTTCATACTTGAAAGTGCAGATGTTCTGCTTATCTGCTGAACTGAGAAATCTCTCTGATTGCATTCACAGAAAAGTAATCTTGAAAAAAAGAGAATTTAAACATTATGATGTATATTAGGTGGTGTTTCAGTTTTTCATTTACTTGCTCTTGATTTTTATTGTAAACTTTGTAATGCATGATAAGCAGTGCCAGGATAACAGGCAGTCATGCTGTGGGAATGGATTATTGTGTTATTGTGAGCTGCAATTCATTTCCCTTCATTTGATGGGCTTTCTCAAAATTAAAAAAAATAACGGAAAAAAAAAGATTTAAGAAACTTTCATGTCTAGCACGGGCAATAAAATGGTGTAGTTCTTGCACATTTTGCTGTGTCTTTAGACAGAGCACTGAGCAAGTGGGCAGCTTGTCCCAGCAATGCCTCCAGCAGCCTGTGTTACTCCGCTGAGTCACCCAAGGAGGCCTAATTCCGATTCTCTGCTTGGGTGAGTGACAGAGGAATTTCTCACAGCTGAAGATGAAGAAGCTGAGTAATGTTTTATGTTAATTCTCTGCTCTCCTTCCTGTTTGCTCCTATGACTAATGAGTGTTTTCTCCTCAAAAGCCAAGTGTCAAAGTTGGGATGTTTTGTATGGAATTGGTTCCAAAACTCTATGGCCCAGCTTTCTCTCCCTGTGATGAGACATTGAATTTTAAAGGACAATTTTTAATTTCATCCGTTAATTTTAACTATGATAATAGTTTGTTCTCTGTAAGGCACTTTAATCTGATCATTTTCTGCCTTGTTTACATGGAGAAATTGAAGTCTAATGTTATTTGATGGCTAACTGTTAGATAACAAAATTAAAAGGCAGGTTCTTGACAGAAATTGATTTAGGATGATGCACTCAAAATAAGTATTAATTCTCATAAAATCCCCATGATTTAAGCCTAGAGCAATATAGGGAAAACTGCTCAAAGTCATTTTTTAGGATGCAAAATTGAATTGAGATCTTCAGAAAGAAGCAGGAACCAGAAGCCAGCAGCGTAGTATGTAAAGAATTTCACATGCTTTAAGGGGTGATCTCTAGTTGACTGATTTTGGGTGGGGAAGGTTGGCAAAATTTCAAATTTAGAAACGATTACTTGACTGGCTGTTTGAAATTCATCCTCCTAACAATTTTTTTTAATGACAATAAAAGGAGGAGATATTGAAGAAATTAATGGAAGTAAGAAATAAGAAAATCTAAGAGTGGTTGGTCCATTAAAAAAAAACAAACAAACAAACAATAGGGAATAGGGCAATGACAGACAATTGAAAAACCTTAAAAAATATTGTAGGCATATTAAACATTTTTTGGTGATAGATCCATGTAAAGAAGGTGGTGAATAGTACCTCACTTTGTGAACAGTATGTTTCTTCATTTATTTTCTCTTCAGTTGCAGGAGGGCTTTAATACAATTTGACCTTATTTTACACGTCCCTATATTAATCTCTAATCTCTATTTTTAGAAGTGTAATAATGTGCATTAGAGTA